>NC_057863.1:314419223-314624223 GCF_019393635.1 Dromiciops gliroides | reverse complement strand
TGGCTAGAATTTTTCTTCAGCAAGATTAATTTAATAGGGCTGGAAACTAAAGTTGAAGAGACTAGTTGGAAGACTTCTTTTTTTTTTTTGCGGGGCAATGAGGGTTAAGTGACTTGCCCAGGGTCACACAGCTGGTAAGTGTCAAGCATCTAAGGCCAGATTTGAACTCAGGTTCTCTTGAATTCAGGGACGGTGCTTTATACACTGTGCCACCTAGCTGCCCCAGTTGGAAGACTTTTGCAAAAGTTCATGCAAGAAAGAGTAAGGGTTGGACCTGGGGAAGTGATGAGGAAATAGATTTGCTTCTTTTCTTGGAGAGCTGGGGGACTATGGGTATGGAATGTCATGGATGCAGCTGAATATGGTGTCTATTTTTTGATTCTGTTTAGTCCTTTGCTTCTGCTTAGTTTTGTTTTTTTCTGTTTTGATATGGGAGAGGTTAGCTTGGTTGAGGGGTGGAGATATCAAAAAAATTACCATGATGTATAAACAAAAGGTGTCAATAAAACTTTAAAAACAAAATGAGAGGAATGATAAGCAAAAGGGATGGTAATGGATATAGAAAGAACTGAGTGGCATTGAGAGGGTGGAGTACAAGCCTTTCTTTATATCAGGGCTTCTTCTTCTTCTTCTTCTTCTTCTTCTTCTTCTTCTTCTTCTTTCTCCTCCTCTTCCTCCTCCCCCTCACCCCCCTCCTTCTCCTCCTCCTTTTTTGTTTGTTTTTGTTTTGTGGGTCAATGAGGGTTAAGTGACTTGCCCAGGGTCACACAGCTAGTAAGTGTCAAGTATCTGAAGCTGGATTTGAACTCAGGTCCTCCTGAATCCAGGGCCTGTGCTTTATCTATTGTGCCACCTAGAAGCTCCCTATATCAGAGAAATTTTTATGCAACCCCATGTACATAGGTATATAAAATAGTATACATAACCTTTTACTGTTGCCAGATATTTTGCAATCCCCATATTCAGTTATGTGACCCCATAACAATTTAAGAAGCTTTGCTTTATATGAAGCAAAATAGAACTTCCAACTCACTCCACTCTGTATCACCTGGTCTGTCTGGTTACAACTCCAGGGTAAAATATGCCCCTCCCAGGATAAACTCATCACTTTTAATCTTACCAATTGTTGTTCAGTTGTTGTTGTTGGCTTCTGTCAAAACTTTGTGACCCCTTTTGGGGTTTTCTTGACAAGGATACTGGAGTTGTTTGCCATTTCATTCTCCTGTTCATTTTACAGATGAAGAAACTGATACAAATAGAACTAAGTGACTTGCCCAGGGTTACACAGCTAGTAAATATCTGAGGTCAGGTTTGAACTCAGGAAGATGAGTCTTTCTGAGTCCAAGCTTGGTATTCTATCTACTGCATCACCTAGCTGTCTAATCTCACCACCATGCTACTAATTCAAGCCTTGATTGACTCCACCTCCCTCAGCCTCCTTTCTCTTCCGATTGGAGGGCTGGAGGGTAAAGTATCAAACTCCTTACTAAAGTTTTTCTTTGCAGAGGGCAGAAATCAAACTTTCAGCTCACCCCACTCTCCATCTACTGCTCTGAGAACTCCCTAATGTCCCATCTCCTCCCTCTTTCCTGCCTCTGTTTGTGTGTTATCTTCCTCCATTCGAATATAAACTCCTTGAGAGCAGGGACCATCTTTTTATTTTCCCTTATTTCTATCCCCAGCGATGCCTGGCACATAGTAGGCACTTAATAAATGTTTATTGAATTGAATTATAAAAGTATCATCCATAAAACACCCCAGTACTCAGATGCAAAGAGACCCGTTAAGCAAACACTGAGATAATAATGTTTGCAAGCCACTTTTCCATCTCTCTAAACAGTGAGTCAAAGCTCCATGAAGCCTAATAGTTTTAGATCATAAGAAAAAGTGTAAACATGGTATTTAGACTTGAGGAGAATCCCAGTGGAGGCAAAGGCAATTCTATTCATTTACTTAACTCCTCAGCAACCAGAGAATTTTGTGCTCCTAGAGCAGGGAAATAATGGGGCCTAAATGAGAATGTTGTTGCCACTTTTTCAGGGTAGCACGGAGGGCAGATGACATGTGCATCTGCTGCTAGAGGTCACTGGCTTTGTTTTTGCTGAGAGCGTGCTCCCTTCTTTATTTAGGAGGATGCAACTTTAATTTTTCTTGAGACTTGTGGGGAAACGAGGTCATGGAATCGTAAATATAGGGTTTGAAGGGATTTTAGAGGTTGTCTTGTCCCATACCTTCTTGTTACATAGGAAGAAATAGGCCAAGAGAGATTAGATGGGCTTTCCCAAAGCCTCATAGTGGTAAGTAACAGAACCAAGCTTTGAAAACCCCACCCCTAGACTCTTTGATTATTATTATTATTATTTTGAGAGCTAATGAGGGTTAAGTGACTTGCCCAGGGTCACACAGCTAGTAAGTGTCAAGTGTCTAAGGCTGGATTTGAACTCAGGTCCTCCTGAATCCAGGGCTGGTGCTTTATCCACTGAGCCACCTAGCTGTCCCCTTGGCTCTTATCTCATGTGCTTTACACCATCCTACTCAGAAGAGAGGGACCAAAATCCAATTTCCTGATTCCTTGTCCTCTTTACATTATACTATGGTGCTTCTAGCTGTAGAGCTGGAACTAGGGTGAAGAAAATGGGGTTTTGGCTGAAGGTACCTGACATATATGGGGAAGTACCCTTTCTTTCTCACAGTGGTCATCGTAGTTGACCCAAGGTTATGGTCTCCCACAAATCCATGGTGTGGATCCCCAGTGAATCTGTGGTATGATTGCTTGGCTTTCTCTCAGCCCTAAGGGTTGCCACTTCTCAAAGTCACAGTTATGCCATTCTCCCACCCCCCTGCCCCTCACCCAGAGTCCAGTGGTTGGTTCTGTTGCAGTGCAGCAACACAAAGTTGAGGGTGAAGATACTTACTGAATCCCTTCCCTTCTTCTCCCCCAAAATCTAAACTGCTGTCTTCCCCCTTCCTCTCTGTACCTCTAGGGTTTGGGAGATCTGAGGGTCACCAGCTTCATTGTTGGGACATGGGATAGATTAAGTGCCATTACAAGCATCTGGTAGCATACTGAATTTTAGCCTCCACCACAACGTAGAGGACATTCCTTCCTTTCCTAAAGGTGAGTTCCTCCTGGTCCTGTTGTCACCCTGCCTTCTTTTGCCTCTCCAGAACTGGCCTGGAATATCCTGGAATCTCTGAGTCTCCAGAGTCAGAGGTGTCTTAGATTCTCTTAACCCACAGGGTCTTGTGTCTCCAGGTTAGGTTCTCTCCCCAAGTTCTCCTCATCCCCTTTGCTCCAGGCAGCAGAATTTCTGATTAGAGCTCTGACACCATGGTAGAGTTACACGGGCTGGTGGCTGAGTTGTGTTTAAAGTCTTTTGCAAAGCTAAAAACTTTATCAAAATGCAACTACAACTATCAGGCATTACAGGAGAGAGGTATCATAAAAGGATCACGAACAGTCTGGGGAGGTTTGCTTGCTGATACTAATTGTGGTTTACTAAGCTGAAGTTCCTAGTTTTATATCCCTTAACTAAGGAAGAAAATTACAGAAAATAGATTGTCTCCTTTGCCAGACCCCAGGGGAGGATCTTGTTCATAAACCATGCCCTAATGCTAATTGGAAAAGGATTCAGTGTCACAGTAAAGCTAGGCACCAGAAAGGTGGTGAGGAGGACCTGGGTTCAAGTTTTGCCAATAACTTGTACTAGCTACATAACCATGGATAAGACATAACTTTTAGTGCCCTGGGGAACCTATTTAAAATTGTGAGTTACAAATAGCTGCTGAAGAACTAATAGAAGGGCTCTCTTTACAAGAAGTTCTCAACAATAATGCAGAGTATTTAGAAGCTTGATAGGAGAGGACATGAAGGCAAGTATAGACAGATTTTTCAAGTAGTCTAGCTAATAAAAGGAGGAGATGGATAGGATGGTAGCTAGTAAGGATGGTAAGATCTATGAAGGGTTATTTAAGGAGGAAAGAAAATGAAGAACATTTGTAGGTAGTAGAGGAAGAGCCATTAGATAGGAAGCAGATTAAGATGAGACAGAGAGACAGAGATAAGGAGAGATGGGGGGGATGAGAAAGAGAGAGAGAGAGAGAGAGAGAGAGAGAGAGAAGCTAGTGGTGTAGTGGGTAGAGCAATAGGCTTAGAATCAGGAAAAAGAGTCTTCCTAAATTCAAATCTGATCTCAAACACTTACTAGCCATGTGACCCTGGGCAAGTCACTTAAAGCTGTTTGCCTCAGTTTCCTTATGTGTAAAATGAACTGGAGAAAGAAAGGGCAAACCATTCCAGTATCTCTGCCAAGAAAATCCAAATGGATCACAGAGTCAGAGATGACTCATCAATACTGGACTGGTTTGCTATTTCCTTCTCCAGCTCATTTTAGACAGGATTAATGGTTCTTCTACTACCTACAAATGCACTTCATTTTCTTCATCCTCCTTAACTAGCCCTTAATAGATCTACTGTCCTTACTACACAACTGAAATGACTGAATAGCAGGGGGTGATAGTTGTATTGGATCAAGGGTACATGTAAGAGGGTTGATATTGAAGAGAAGGTCCACCTCTCTATCAGAGACTGGATAAGTCTCTAGCAATGGTGGGGGAAGACATCAATGGGGTTGTGAGAGGAGGAGAATAGGGAATTCATAGTGAATGATCTCTATTTTCTTGGAAAAGTAAGTTGCAAGATTCTTAGCTGAGAGGGAAGGGAGGGAGTATTTTAGGAGGGCCAGAAAGGTATGAGAAGAGAAAGTTTGGTACAGCTGTCTTATTCAGTGAGGAGGTACAAGCATGCTTGATGCATCGTGGGACCAGGTGAGATAAAGCAACAAATTTATAGTGGATTCAGCATGGTTGCATGTCCTCCTGTAGCTCTATTTAGCAGCATATGAACAGGAATATAAGAGGTCGATTATAGGCGTAATTCAAGGCTGTGCTTTAGCAAGTTGTGACCAATGAGGACAAAGAAGCAAGGAAGGCCATTCCCCATTTCCTGCTCCAGAATTCTTCCAGAGCTTCTGAAGAAACATCTGATGATTGCCTCTGATGGACCAACATTAAATTGTTGTTTGTTTGTTTGTTTTTGGTGGGGCAATGAGGGTTAAGTGACTTGCCCAGGGTCACACAGCTAGTAAGTGTCAAGTGTCTGAGGCTGGATTTGAACTCAGGTCCTCCTGAATCCAGGGCTGGTGCTTTATCCACTGCGCCACCTAGCTGTCCAACATAAGTTTTCCAATTGTGCTGTGTTACACTCCTTTGCCAACTCAACAGGGGACTGAGCTCTATATTTCCTTACATACTTGGAGTCAATGAAGTTCCTATATTTGAGACCCCTGTACTCTTGGAAAGTGGCAGGCACATAGCCACTTGGGATATAATTTTATTATATATTGTGTTCTAGTTATTATGCACCATTTAGTGATTGATTCCATGTAAAAACTAAAAACAACTTTATATATGTATCTAAGTGTGTTTTCTTCTCTGAGGAGCTGAGTTCATTATATAGCTGAGGTCATGTGATCAAAGCTCACTGAAATATGGCAAATGCCAAGAACTAGAAAGGGTTTGGCTTGATGGAGGATCAGAACTTATTTTTGAGTAAATTCACAAAGCCTTGAGCTAGATGCTGTTCTGTGGGGAGAGGCCAAGATGAGGGATAGGGGATTGCTGACACTCTGAGAACCATAAAGGGTTCAGTTAACTTCTGTTCAGTGAGGCACAAGCAAATTGCCAGGATGAGGAGGGATGCCCCAGTGCCCCATCCTTTTGGATGAACAGGACTGGGTGAGTGGTTGTCAATGCCACTTCATAGTTAAATTAGTATCAAGAACTGTAGTGCAAATGCTGGAAAAGTCTGCTGTGTTTTTACAACACAAAGACATATTCCCCTTTCCTGCCCATGCACGAAGAATCGAATGTAGAGAGAACATTCACACACCTCCTTTATTTCTTAATGCTACTTTAATCAGTATGATAAAAAATACATAACGATCTCTTTTATTATACTTCTAGATCAGAAGAAGAGATCTTTTTTTTTCTAAACAAAATGACTGAATTTAAATTTGAACAAGGGATACAAAAACACTTATGAAGAAAATATATTCTTTTGTTTTTCATTGTGTAAAAAAGGACCCTCTTCAAGGATGGCTGTAGGCCTATGTTATTTCCCATGCTTGTGCCTGAGGGTTTGCTAATTGTAAACAAAAGAACATGGACCCAGAGGTGTTTGGC
This sequence comes from Dromiciops gliroides, assembly GCF_019393635.1. Taxonomy (NCBI): domain Eukaryota; kingdom Metazoa; phylum Chordata; class Mammalia; order Microbiotheria; family Microbiotheriidae; genus Dromiciops; species Dromiciops gliroides. The sequence continues at coordinate 314,617,980 of NC_057863.1, read as the reverse complement.
TGGCATTAGCCAGCTGGTAGGTAAGGGTTTTTCAATCTGCTTTGAGAGTGTGTAAATTCAAATCCTGTTGAAGTCAATTCCCTTCCTCATGACAGAGCGGGTTGCCTCATTTACCCCTGATAAGCTGTTGGGCTAGAGGTTTATAAATTGTCTGTAGGACTTAAGTTCATTAATTTGTTCGTTCATTCATTCATTCAATCATTCTTTCAGCAAACATTCTGACAAGCACATTTTGGAACATAAAATGTTTAAAACCTCTCTCCTCTGTACATCTTTCCCCAAGTGATCCCTTTTTATAAGAGAGGTGGTAAGAACAGGCATTTGACATGAAATGTTTGATAAGAGTACCCCCAGCTGAGATGTCTTTTGTTGGTACTATAGATAGGAAATATTGTTCTAACACTGACTGTGCAGGTGGTATGCGTGAGATCTGGGTAAAAGGAAGGTGACACTAAGTGAACCATGGGAGTGTCTGGTTGTATTCTTATGGATGTAAGTAAGGGTGTGTGTGTGTGTGTGTGGTGTGGTGTGTGTGTGTGTGCGTGCGCGTGCGTGTGTGTGCGCGTGTGTGTGTGTGTGCGTGTGCGTGTGTGTGATTACACAGAACAAAAATGTGAGTTGGTAATTTGGTTTGGAAGATGTCTGTGAGTGACTGTGGAATAAAGGAAGAGTAATTAAATGGAAAAAAAATTACCTTGGAGAAGAGAATATGATGAAGGAGTCTTGGAGTTGGAGCCAAGAAGACCTGGGTTTAAATTCTGCCTCTGACACATTCTTTGTGATTCAGCTGGATCAAGTCACTTGACTTTTATATGCCACATGTAATTCCATACACCTTACTCCTGAGTCATCAATTGCCATCAGGGGTTGCTATTGTTGTTTGTCCTTAATTCTCGAAGAGGACCATGACATCAGGGTGAAGTCATGACTTGCAGTAAATTAGATTTAAAGTGAGGCAGGGCTATGCAAAGTCACCAACCTCACTCTCTCCTCCAGAAGCCATCTGGATCCAGTGGCAATATATAGATCAGGATGACTAGAGATGGACCCTAGATGTGTAAGGCGATTGGGGTTTAAGTGACTTACCCAGGATCACACAGGATCACTCTGAGGTAAGATTTGAACTCAGATCCTCCCAACTTCAGGTGAGGCTCTACAACTGTGTCACCTAGCTGGAGGTAGTTTCTAGCCCAGTAATTCCCAAGTTTGGTAAAAGCACAGTGTTCATTTATGGTTGTAACATAAAAAAATTAAAAAAATTTCCCTCTATATCTTCATCTTCATAACTTTTAGACCCTAAAGTTGAGAGTATGGCTTTATAAGTGTGTAGGGTAGGTTCTCCATGAAGGATTCCAGGAGACCCATGAACCAGAATCACATAGGATGATAAGTTATAGATAGATTGTGTCTGCATCATTGGGCAGAGGCTTGTCAGGGATGAAATCACAGCTATGTATCAAAATACATGTTTATGTGTATATATGTGGTATGCACATATACATTTAAATAAGTTCTCTATAGGGGTATTTATACAAACTCAATAGGCCTAAACTATATATTGCAACAATTTCTAAATAATCCACTGTAATTAATAACTGCATTGTTAGGTCCTCAACAAAGTGTTTTATTTTTCTTATTTTTTTGGTGAGGCAATATGGGGTTAAGTGACTTGCCCAGGGGTCACACAGCTAGTAAGTGTTAAGTGTCTGAGGCTGGATTTGAACTCAGTACTCCTGAATCAGGGCGGTGCTTTATTCACTGTGCCATCTAGCTGCCCCAACAAAGTGTTTTTAAAAAATCCATTTATTCTTTTTGGCCCTGCTCTGCATGTCTTTGATCTCTTAGAAGCTATAGGAGGTTGAAGGGTAAAGGTTACTGCAGGGATTAACAAAGGCCTAGTCCACATGGTGTTGCATATATCTGCCTCTCTCTCTCTCTCTCTCTCTCTCTCTCTTCTGAGTCAGGAACCAGCAAGGATCTCCAACTGGAAGGATGGAACCTACTCAGGGGACATCCAGAAACAAGTCAGCCAGCCAAATTTAAGGGGGTAGCAAAAGAATGCTTGTGCTGTGGGTACTGACTTCAGTGGCTTCCTGTTGCCCTCTTATAAAAATAAAAATTAAACTTCCAGGCGGCCTGGAAAGCCCATTACAGCCTGGCTTCTAGCTTTATTTCATATTTTTCCTCTTTATATTCTCTATTATAACCACAGGGCACTGACTATTCTCTCACCTCCCTGAATTTATATGAACCATAGCCTGCATGTCATCCGCAGCTAGGGTGGTATGGTTGATAGAGCCCTGGGACATTCAGGAAGATAAGTTTAAATCTGGCCTCAGGGGCAGCTAGGTGGTGCAGTGGATAAAGCACCGGCCCTGGAGTCAGGAGTGCCTGAGTTCAGGTCCAGCCTCAGACACTTAACACTTACTAGCTGTGTGACCCTGGGCAAGTCACTTAACCCCAATTGCCTCACTAAAAAAAACCAAAAAACCAAAAAACCAATCAAACAAACAAAAAAATCTGGCCTCAGACACTAGCTGGGTGATCCTGGGCAAGTCACTTAACCCTGTTTGCCTCAGTTTCCTTATCTGTCAAATGAGCTGGAGAAAGAAATGGAAAACCACTTCAGTATCTTTACCAAGAAAACCCCAAATGGGGTCATGAAGAATTGAACGTGACTGAAAAACAAATGAACAACAATAAATAGACTGTGCATGCTGTTGGTATGGTACTTATGGCTCCAAAATCATAGGCTATAGGTTCAAATCCTATCTCTGATACTTCCTACTTATGTAATCATGGGCATATTACTTAATGCCACTGGGCCTTTACAGAGGAGTCACATCATCTGTGAAGTTAGGGGGTTAGAGTAGATGTCCACGAAGGTTCTTTGTAGCTCTAGAGCTCTGTGATAGTTTCTCCTCATTCAACCTTTCACAGCCCTTATTTTCCCTCAAGACTCAGCTCAGATGCCCCTTCCCTGGCAACCTTTTTCTGACATCCCAACTTATATTCCCCAGATTTCCTTGCCCTCTCCCTCCCCACAAGGTAGTTAAAGAAAGTAATGGTTTCAACTTGGTCTTTGTATTCTGGGATGTCTAGCACAGTGTGCCCTTAATAAATGATTGTTGAATTCCACATCAGTTTGCATTTGCTTCCTCCCAAAGTCTGCTATTTTGACTGTCTCCATTTTACTTTGTAGGTGTGCCCCAATGTGTGATTTTGCTTAAGAGATTTCTTGTTCTATTTCCTTGGAAAGAATTTGGAATTAGAAGACTTGTGTTCTTGTTCCTGCTGGGGCTGTTTGGTAAGTCATTTCATCTGTTTAGATCTCAGTTGCTTTCTCTATTAAATAAAGGGCCTGGACTACAGGTAGCAGAATGGATAGAGTGGTGGACCAGGAGTCAGGAAGACCTGAGTTCAAATCTGACCTCAGATACTTGCTCTGGGCAAGATACTCAACCTTTATCTGCCTCAGTTTCCTAAAATGGGAATAATAATAGTAGCACCTATCTTCCAGGATTTTTGTGAGGAGTAAATGAGACCATATTTGTAAAGTGTTTAGTATAGTGCTTGGTACATAGTAGGTGCTTAATAAATGCTTGTTTCCTTTCCCTCTAACCCCTACCCCCATGATAGTTTGACAAATAAAATGTGTGTGTGTGTGTGTGTGTGTGATACGTTTGTGAAGATGGAGTTGTGGAGGTATGGAAGAATCCAATTTCTAATGATGGCTCAGTGGATAGAGTGCTGGGCCTGGGGTCAGAAAGATTTGAATTCAAATCTGGCCTCAGATACTTACTAGCTGTGTCACTGAACCCTGTTTGAACTGAGGAAACTCAGTTTCCTCATCTGTAAAAAATCAGCTGGAGAAGGACATGACAAACCACTCCAGTATCTTTGCCAAGAAAACCCCAAATGGAGTCAGGAAGAATCAGATGCCATAGAACAGCAAAAATTGCAACTCTTCCTCATGAGGTACTTGGTCCCTCAGTTGAATTTGACCTTTTGTTTTCCAGAGACATTAAAAGGATCATCATTTTCTAAATGAAGATTTCAGCCCTGTCTTGTACCAATGTCTAAATGAATGCAATTCCTTCTAATATCATTATTTCTCTGATCAAAAAGGCTCTTACAGATTCTGGTTAGAAAGAAGAACTGGCTCTAGTTGCTCTAATCCTTGATTCTGCAGGGGGGGATTACAACTAGATTCAATTATTTCTTATTTAGAGAGTGTTTTAATTCCTCTAGGATTTTCTGCAAATTTCAGAGGCAGCCTTCTTAGGAGAACGAATTTAAAAATGACATCTTATTTATATATGTAATACAATAGGATCTTGTCTTAGTTTATTAAATAATAGAGAATTCAATTCAGTTGTGGCTAAGAAAAACAGATAACCTTCCATTTATGTTACAATGATTCCGTCTCTTTGTGTTGCTGTAATACATATCATCTATTTCCTTTTCACCATTTCTTGTGATTTTAGAGTTGTTTAGATACCTATATAAATGTAGTCTTTTGGAAAGACATGAAAAACTTGCCTCCCTTATGGCATGACCTCTCGGAAATAGGTCTCAGGAAAGTGACTATTTACTTAATTTTTATTGACAAAATGTTACTCCATGTGTCTCATGTGGCAAGATATATGGTAATTTTACTGGGAACAGCCTATTTGTTTTCTGGTTTTGTTTCAATTTAATTTTAATCTGCTCTCAATTTTATCCATTGTATGTTAATTAGAAGTTATAGAGGAGAAAGACAATATTACAAACAGATTTAACTAAAGAGAAACGAAACAAAATTAGCATAAACTAAAGCAATAATCAAGATCAAGAAAGAATCTGGTAGGAAAGGCAAACAATTCAAAAGAAGGGATATTAAAAGGAGATAGTTTTCCAAAACTGTAGACTATATGGCATCTAAGGTACTCTTTAGTTCTAAGTTTATGGTCCAAATCATGAATATTAAGATTTTAAAAACTTAGTAATATTTTATGAATATTAGCAGTAATTATAATGATATTATATCAACAGATCTAAGAGTCAATGAGCTACTTGAGAAAAATATTGGCAGAAAATAGAAAAAAATTATTTAAACCAGGAATCATACACTGTCAATTCAAAAAGTTAGACCGAATATATTATTTCATGTCATTTAAAATATAAATATCAGTATAACATACAATCTTTCAGACTCATCAATTAGCTAACTGAAATTTCATTCTAAACCTTTTTAAAAATAGGAAGTCAATTCTACATTTAGTTAGGACAATTGGTGTTCAAGTATTTGATCGTGCCAGCCTATCCCATTAATGTAGTGTAGGGACTAATTTTTTTTAAATTAATAAAGTATTTTTTTTCCATTACATGTAAAGATAGTTCTCAACCTTTGTTTATACAAGCTTTACAATTTCAGATTTTTCTCCCTCCCTCCCCTCCCTCCCCCCTCTCCTAGACAGCAGGTAATCTGATATAGGTTATATATATATATATATACACACACACATAATAACATTAATCCTATTTCTGCATTAGTCATGTTATAAGAGAAAAAAATCAGAGCAATGATGGATAACCTCTAAATAGAAAAAAAAAACAAACAACAGCATCAAAAACAAAAGAAATAGTATGCTTCATTTAGCATCTATACTCCGCAGTTCCTTTTTTTTTCTTTCCTGGATTTGGAGATCCATAGGGACTAATTTTTAATTGGGGAGTGTTAGCTATGTGGCTCACGGCAATATTGGGGTAAGGAAGGAGACCGACAGCCACCCTCAAAAACAGAACAGGAATTATTAACAAGAAAGAACTTAAAAACACAAGCAAGATCAGTATAATTAAGGGAAAGGAAATAAAATGGGGGAAGGGATATGATGCAACCTGAATAACACCACTGCCCAGGAATCAGCTGAGAACACACTGCTGTGCCCTGTCACCTTCCAGCTTCAAGCTAGAATGTCGAATTCCCTCCCTTCTTCTTCCCAGCAGACCCCAGGCTGACCACACACAGCCCCAAGCCAATTGGCTGGCAGCCCTGACTGACAGTCACATGACTGCCCTCACTGGACTTCCAGTCATTATAATTTTGCCAGTCCCATGTAGGCGTTGGCAAGTGGTGATGACATGAGGTGCCAGCACCATGGCAACAGCTACAACCAGTGGGTGGAGCACTGTGCCCTTTGCGGAGGCGCTGTACCTGAGCCCCAGGCCCGTGCATGCGCCGGGGTTTTAAAAATTCTAGCCAAAAGATGGGGTCATAAAAACTGCAAATAATAATTCTTTACAGTAGTATTTTTTAGAAGCAATAATTCATAGAATTTAGTGGTATGTAATGGGGCAGGGGGTGACATGTGTCCAGAGTGTCCCCTATGATGGTGGGTCTCAATGTGGAGGATTGTAGGGAGTTTCTTCTGGGCAGCTGAAATTACAATTTTAATGACATGTAAGGAATCCTGGAGCCTTGGACAAACAGAGTATGAGGCATATATAGACAATATATAACTTGTTTCAGTTGTCTAACCATTTGTTGAAAAGGAGGATCTTTGATTGACTGGTAATGCATTAAAAAATCCTGTTGTCTTCAGTTAGGGTGTCTTTGCCTCAATGCTTTTGGGGGAGCTTGACAACTGGTGAAGGAAGGGTAGCCTATGCCCTTTTGAGTTTGAAAGGTCCAGAGGGCTCCCTAGCATCCTGTGATTCTAGTTTGAGTTCTGTGGTTGGTGCCACATCAGAGCTCTGAGGACCAAGGAGCACCTTTTGGGAGTGACCTTCAAGGATGGGAGGTCCCACTGATAGCTGAGACATTGGCTTATCAGGTGTCCATGCTACAGCTGGACATGAACTTGATGGGACAACTACTAGGTAAGAACTGAGCTAAATTGTGAGCCCTCCATCCTTACTCATTCCCTCTCATCTTGGAACATCCCCCTGCCCATGTGTCCCCTCTTCTCCCATTGGTGAGCTCTGCCCAGAGCCTCCATTTTGAGGAGAAGCCCAGGCCAGCCAACCTGGATTCCTATCTTAGCTCTGCTTCTGACTCTCTAGATTTCACTTTTATGCTCCCATGTGGTATTCATAGTCTTTTCAGTTCCCTTCATGTGTTGACCATGTTAGAGTGTAAGCTCTTTGAGAGAAAGGACCATCTTTCTTCTTGATTATATTTGTATCCCAAGCACTTAGCACATGCTTGGCATGTAGTAAATATTTAATAAATGTTAGTTGATGTGACTTGGCTTGACTGAGGTAGTATAAGGGGGGGTTATGCTATATATATTGCTATATTTGTTCTTGCTATATCTTTATTGTAAATATTCCTTTATAAAAGCTCCCTGAAAATACAGAAATATCATTTTACTTTGTAAAACCTATAAGAATACGAGTTATTCCCCTATTGACAAATGAAGGAAATGAACAGGTAGTTTTCCAATGAAGAAGTTAAAAAAATTTATAGTCATATGAAAATATTCTCTAAATCATTATTGATCAGAGAAATGCAAGTTAAAACAACCTTGAGATATCATTTTACACCTATCAGATTGGCTAAAGTGATTAAGGGGAAAGCAACAAATGTTGGAGGGGATGTGGAAAAATAGGGACACTAATTCATTGTTAGTGGATTTGTGAACTTATCTAACCATTTGGGAGAGCAATCTGGATTTATGCTGAAAGAATTATTAAACTGCCTATGCCCTTTGACCCAGCAATACTACTACTAGGTCTATGTTGTTTTAAGAACAACTTCGAGTGAATAAGTCATAAATATATAAGTTAATATAAAGGACATAGGAAGGAAGATGCTATCTGCATCCAGAGAAAGAAATGATAAAGTAGGTATAGAATGAATTTACACATATATTAATGGTAGCCATCTCTAGGGTGGGAGGGGGAAGGGAAAAAAAGAAATCTACATGATAACTATTATATATTTACCCATTCTATCGGTATAAAACACAAGAGAAATCAACTGGAATTCATTGCATTGAAAACAAGTTGAACAAACCTGATTTGCTCTGTCTTTTCTTTTCCTTTTTTTTTTTTTTTGGCAGGGCAATGGGGGTTAAGTGATTTGCCCAGGGTCCTGATCAGTTTTTCAAAGCTGAGTTTTGAGCTAAGTTATTCACAGTTGATCATCTTACAATATTGTTGTTACTTTGTATACAGTACATTTCACTTTGCATAAGCTCATAAAAATCTTTCCAGGTTTTTCTGAGAGTATTCTGATGATCATTTCTTATAGCACAATAGTGTTCCATCATAATTTCATCCCACAATTTGTTCAGCCATTCCCCAACTGATGGGCAGATATCTCCTCATTTTGAATTCTTTGCAACAGAAAAGGGCTACTAGAAATATTTTTGTACATATAGGTCCTTTAACTTTTTGCTTTTTTATCTCTTTTTGGATACTGACCTAGTAGTGCTATTACTAGGTCAAAGGGTATGCATGGTTTTATAGCCCTTTGGCCATAGTTCTAAATTGCTCTATAGAATGTTTGAATCAGTTTACAACTCCACCAACAGTGCATTAATGTCTCATTTTCCCCTAAAACATTTGTCATTTTCCTCTGCTGTCCTATTATCCAATCTAATAGGTATGAGGTAGTACCCCATAATTGCCCTGACTTCTAATCAATAGTGAGTTAGAGCATTTTTTTTCATATGGCTATAGATATCTTTGATTATTTCATCTGAAAATGGTTCATATCTTTTCATCATTTATCAATTGGGGAATGGCTCTTATTTTAACAATTTTGACTCAGTTCTCTACATGTTTGAGAAATGAGGCCTTTATCAGACAAACTTCAGCAAACTATGTACATGCTGATGTTAGGAGGAGAAACCACTCTCCAATCGAGTTTGAAGGACCTCCCCTTTTGGGGGAGGGAGAGTAAATGCTGGCTGAGGGGAGCACACCTTCTTTCCCTCCCAAAAGGGGAGGTCCTTCAAACTCTATCAGAGAGTGGTTTCTCCTCCTGACATGAGCAGCATACATCACTCAGGACAGGCCAGGAGTGGCCCATCCCAATCAGTCTGCCAAATTCCGTTATTTTACCACAATGTGCTGTACTAATCATTGGGAACACAAAGGAATAGTTTAAGATCAGAATAATAGGATTGTGAGCATAGATAAGAAAATACATTGACTAATAACTTGAACTTTTATGGCACTTTCAAGTTTATAAAGTGCTTTTCTTACAACAATCAAGTGAGGAAGATAATGTCAGTATTATGATCCCATAGTATAGTGGGTACAGAACTGGCCTTGTAGTCTAGGAGGACTAGGTTCAAATCCCTTCTCAGATATTGGCAAACAGTAGGACCCCTCACAAGTCATTTAATGTATTTAAACCTCAGTTTCATGCTTATAAAATTGGGACAATCATAACGCCTGCCTCACAGGGTTGTTTTGAAGGTAAATTGAGTTATTATTATGATTTTTCTGATTTTATATAGGGAGAAGTTAAGGTTTAAAGAGGTTAAGTGATAACTAAGGTCACATAGTAAGTGTTAGAGGTAAGTTTTGAACCCAGGTCTCTTTATTCTCTGTCAATTCAATTCCATCATCTGTTGAACCCTACTAGGTTCTTGGGATAGAAAGAAGAAAAGAAAACAGTCTCTTCCCTTGGGAAGCTGCCATTCTACTGGAGAAATACAGAAACGACATTATCAGTATGGTAAACAGTGTATATAAAGGTAGGAGATGCAATATCATGTATGAGGACTACTATGTAGGCCAATGTAGCTGGAATGGAGAATGTGGGTGCAGGGAAGTTACGTGAAATAATTCTGGAAAGGTAGTATGGAGCAGTTAGGGATGGCTCTCACTTTCTAATGGAAGGAGGTTGTATTTTTATCCCAGAACCATTAGGGAGACATTCTACCTTCTGCAGGAGAGGAATGAATTCGTCAGGAGAATGCTTTGGAAAGAAAATTTGGTAGCCGTGTGAGGAATTAATTGGAGAGAGAAGAGATAGAAAGTGGAGAGACTAGTTACAGTAGAAGGCAATTGCAATGGTTCACAGGAGAGATGATGAGGGTCTGAATTACATGTGAGTAGAGAGCAAAGGACAGATGAAAGTGTTGTAGTGGTAGAGTCAACATAACTCGCATTTGCTTAGATGTGGAGGGAGGTAAGGAAGTGTTGAGAGTTGAAGATGACTCAGAGGTAGCAGATCTGGGTGCCCAGAAGGATAATGTTGTCTTCTACAAAAATTGGGAAGGCAGGAGGAGGAGATTTGGTGAGATCCAATCGGTCATCAACAAGCATTTATTTAAGCATAATTTATTTTGCTCCAGGCACTGTGCTAGGTATTAGGGACAAATACAGAAGTGAGACAGTCTGTGCCAGACTGGAAAGATACTGAGTTCCCTTTAGTACATGTTGAGTTTGATATAGCTATGGGATATCCCAGGTGGGGACACCCAGGAAAATGAGGAGGGGAAGAAAGACATAGAGTTGAGAGTCATTGGTGAGACAAGGACATCACCAGATCTCTGGAAGGATGGGATCTATCCTTAAATTAGCCAATGGCCTCCAGTGAGACAGCTTCGACATAAATAGAAAGGACAGGGATGGCGGCTGGGTGGCACAGTGGATTGAGTATTGGGCCTACAGTCAGGAAGACTCATCTTTCTGAGTTCAAATCTGGCCTCAGACACTTACTTGTTGTATGATCCTGTGCAAGTCACTTAACCCTATTTGCCTCAGTTTCCTCATATGTAAAATGAGCTGGAGAAAAAATGGCAAACTACTCCAGTATCTTTGCCAGGAAAATCCCAAAAGAGGTCATAAAGAATCAGACAAGATTGAAAAATCACTAAAAAACAACAACAAAGAAAGGAAAGCAATAATCCTGCAAGAAGTAGCCCTCACAACCTGTTACCCAGGTTATGTCAGGTCCCTTCCCTCTTAGTTTGATAAGAAAACATCTGGGTCATACCACAGAATAAGGTTGCTCAGCAATGCAGAAGGCATTGTACTGGGGAAAAGGCTCACTGTCTGGTTCTTAAAATTTAAAAAAATAATGTATTTAATCAGCAAACAAGCATTTCAGCGTACAGAGAAAACAACAAAAAAAGGAATTATATATGAAACTGTGAACTTCCATTTTGTACAGTTTGTCTTTTTCTTCCTAGCACAGCTTGTTTTTTTTAAAATGAAATTTAACATGGGAATTCCAGTATTGACCTGCTTATCTGTGTCCTCTTCTAAACAATTTATCGATATTTTTCTTCATATTTTCCATTTATTTATTTATTTTTGCCATCCCTATTGCTCCTAAATTCTCTCACACAGAAAAATAAAAAAATAAAAGCCCCCATTGGAATAAATAAATATAGAAACAGAAAACAAATCCATAGATTAGTTGTATCTAAAAAACATATATCTTGTTTCTCTCTGCTAGGAGATGGGATGCATGATTCACTGTTACTCCTTTGGAGTCATATTTGGGCATTACATTGATTGTAGTTCTTAAGTGCAAAAAAAGCACTGCTATAAATATTTTTGTACATATTAGTCCTTGACTTCTTTTTCTGATCTTTTATGGAGAATAAATCTACTAGTGATTTTGCTGAGTCAAAGAGTGTCCTCAAATTAGTGGTATTTTAGATATAGTTCCAAATTGCTTTCCAGAATGGTTGGAATACTTCACAACTCCACCTACTACAGTAGTCTAATGTTCTTGTCCTCCCACAGCCTCGCAAAGAATCATAATTTTCCCTTTTAAGAATCTTTGGAAAGGCAGCTAGGTGGCGCAGTGGATAAAGCACTGGCCCTGGATTCAGGAGGACCTGAGTTCAAATCTGGCCTCAGACACTTGACACTTACTAGCTATGTGACCTTGGGCAAGTCACCTAACCCTCATTGCCCTTTAAAAGAAAAAAGAAAAGAATCTTTGCCAATCTGAGGTAAAACCTTTTGCCAATCTGGGATAGAATGTCAAAGTTGTTTTAATTAATATTTATATCATTATTTTTGGAAGGGATGTGGGAAAGCTAGGATGCTAATCCACTGTTGATGGAGTTGTGAAAAGATGGAGAGCAATTTGGAACTATGCCCAAAGAGCTATAGAACTGTGCATACTCTTTGATCCAGCAATACCAATGCTGGGTTCATATCCCAAAGACATCCCCCAAAAGAAAAAAAAGACCTATTTGTACAAAGATATTTATAGTAGCTCTTTTTTGTGGTGGCTAAGACTTGAAAATCAAAGGAATGTCCATCAATTGGGGAATGGCTAAACAAACTGTGGTATATGATGGTGATGGAATATTATTGTACTATAAGAAATGACAAACAGGAGGACTTCAGAAAGTCCTGGAAAGACATGTATGAAATGATGTATAGTGAAGTGAGTAGAACCAAGAGAACATTGTGCACAGAGATAGCAATATTGTTTGATGAAGAACTGTGAATGACTTTTCTCAACACTTCAATGATACAAGACAATGCCAAAGGACTATTGATGAAACATACTATCCACCTCCAAAGAAAGAACTGATATTGATGGAACAGACTGAAGCATGCTATTTTTACTTCCTTTCATTTTTTTCTTTTAATCAAGTTTTCTTGTACAAAATGACAAATATGATAATACTTTGCATAATCATACATGTATAACCCATATCTGATTGCTTGCTACCTCAGGGAAGCAGGAGGGGAGGGAGGAAAAGAGTAATAAAAATTGGAACCCAAAACTATAAATAAAAATGTTTATTACATTAAAAAATATTTGTATCATTGTTAGTGATTTGGATAAATTTTATGTAGTTGGTGAAAACTTGCCTTTCTTCTTTTGAAAACTGCTAGTTCATATTTTTGGTCATTTATCTATTAAGGAATAGTTCTTATTTTTATATATGTGTATCAATTGCCTATGTGTATTAAGTATCAGATCTTTATCAAAGAAATGTTTTCCTTCTAATTCTCACTGCATTGGTTTTATTTGTGCAAAACCTTTTCAAATTTATGTTAATGTAACCTGGCTTCTACACAAACCTAAGGAATGTTTTCATGCTGCTCTATATACGGAAGAGGGAGTGACTCCTGATTGGTGAATAGAAGGCTGTGCAAGATGTTGTCTTGGAAATGGTTAAGTGACTTGTCCAGGGTCACACAGCTAGTGTGTCTAAGGTTAGATGTGAATTTAAGTTTTCTTGACTCCAGGTCTAGCACTTTATTCATTATGCTACCTAGCTGTCCATTAGACTGTAAACATGCCATTATTGTTTCTTACCTTCTAGTTGCTTAACTGTATCTACCTCATTTAGTTTTCTTTTTATTCCAGTATTGTATTTCAAACTGAGTTTCTATTCAGTTCTCCTCTTTCCATAATGATTTGAAAACTTCTAGTCTATTAAAAGTCTATTTCCCACCATATAATTAGTCTCACTTTTGCAAGGTAAGCTATTTATAGTGGTGAGCTTTTAACTTTTGCCTTTTGGAATATTGTATTCCAAGATTTCCTTTCCTTTTACATATTTGCACCATGGACTTGTATGATTCTGACTTTGTTTCCTTTGGACTTGAACTTTTTCTTTCTGGATGATTGCACTATTTTTCTTTGACCTTGAATGTCTGGATTTTGGCCATGTTATTCCTGGGTATTTTCAGTTTTTTCTTTTTTTTCCAGGAGGTGAATGGTAGATTCCTCCCCCTCCCCATTTTTATTTTCCCCTCTGATTCTAGTAGCTATAGGGAGTTTTCTTTTTATGATTTCTTGAAATATAGTGTCCAGGTTTTGTTGCTTATGGTATTCAGGGAGTCCTATGATTCTTAAATTATCTTTCCTTGACCTATTTTCCAAGACAGTTGTTTTTGATATTTAATACCCTATGTTTTCTTCTTCTTCTTCTTTTTTTAAAGAAATATTTTACTGATGGGAGTCTGAATACAGATCAAAGCATGCTTTTTAACTATTTTTCTCAGGGTTTTTGGGGGGGTGTGTCTATTTTCTTTTACAACACGATTAATATGGAAATACATTTTGCATGACTGCAGATGTATAACCTATGTCAAATTGCTTGCCACTCAAGGGCGGGAAGGGGACAATTTAGAATTCAAAATTTTAAAAATAAATGTTGAAAGCTGTTAATAATTGGGGGAAAATAAAATACTAAATAAATAATTAATTTTTTTAAATTTCATTTTTCTATTTTTGGTTGTCTCATAGAAAGGAAATGAGTTTTGTTAACTCTCAGGGAATTAACTTCAGGAAAGATTTTTTCCATTGTTTAGTCTAAGCTATTTATCTTCCAATTCTTATCTCAAATGCTCTTAATTTATAATTTTATTTAAAAATTCTATTTTGTCCAACATTCTTAGAGTCCTTGTAGTTAAATAATGTTTCTTCTGAGACTCTGTTTATGCTGGTTGTAATTCTTTTATTTTGTGTTTTACCTCTTGTATATACCACGATCAGCAATATTCCTTTATGTTCAGTATTTTCTCCTGGTTTTTTTATGCCTTTTACTTTAGTTCCTTGTTTGAGACTTTGTATCAGGTCTTCCTCCACTCTTTTCCTTCACTCTTTAATGGAGGTGTTTAGGCTTAGTTCAATCCTATCACTGATATCTTGAGTTTGTGCCCCTGGCTTCTCCTTCCCTGGGCATATATATTTCCCAGTCCCTGGTCAGAGCACTGCCATCTTCTGACTTTCCTGGATGGTTTCCAGTTAGGGCACTGTGGTCTTTAATCCCTCACTAATTTTTTGCTATGGGCTTCAAGTCTTTTACTTGAGGTAATGTAGGCTTCCTTGGGGGCTTCTAGAACTATGACTACTGATTCTGTGTGTGTGTGTGTGTGTGTGTGTGTGTGTGTGTGTGTGTGTGTGTGTACACACAGATCTGTGAAGGATGAAAGAGCTAATGCCATCTCTCTTCAGATTTTTTGATCATTAACCAATCTGGTGCCCTTTTCTCTTCTTTGTTGGACTATTTGGGGAAAAGATGGCATCCTTGTGACACTTTACATTGCCATCTTAACCACACCTACCCAATATCTGGCACTTCTGATTGCTTTCTCACCTCTGATGTCAAAGCCAGGGAGACTCTAATTAGCTATATTATTTGTGGTGTAAAGGTGTCTAAGGGTGTAAGATTGCAGGTATAAAATATTCCAGAAAAGTGAAAGAAGGCAGGTGTTGTCAGGCTGGAGGCAGGGAAGGGTGTTGGGTCTAGAGCAGACACAGCCTATAACAAGAAAAACTAAGTCTAATACATTAGGTTTTTTTGTACATTCACACTTCCCAATCAGAGAAAGAGCTTATGAAGTTAAGTAGACTTTATTTACCAAGGATAAAAAGCAAAGTAAATCCAATTCATCAAGGCAGGGGTTCTTAAATTAGGGTTCATAAATTTGTCTTAAAAATATTTTGATAATTGTTTTCAGTATCATTTTCTTTTGTAATCCTATTTATTTTATTTTTATGCATTTAAAAACAAAGGGTCCATAGGCTTTTCCCCACTGCCAAAGGAATCTGATGATATTAAAAAGGTGAAGATGTCATGTGTTAAGGTTATATTGTGATAAGTCAATGGCAAGACTAGGAGAAAAACAGCTCATGTTATCATCATTATCTCAGCATCAAGAGAAAGTCAGAAACTTCCCTCAACTCCTCCCAATACATTGGATGGAACCTCAGTAGTAAATTTATGGAAGAACATGGGCAAAAGTCTTCTTAGGTTTCCCCTTTCATAATTTCATAATTTCTAACAACACAGTAATAGTATTCCATTATAGGATCGGTAGGCATGGATAAGTTGCAGTCTGCCTTTTTGGAGGGAATACCTTATATCAATGAGGTCATAAATTCATTTTAATTATTTAGATTGAGGGACTTAGCTTAGTCTCCATTTAACCTTTTCCTGTGCATGAGAAACGCGAACAATTTTTTGTTATCTTGACAAAGAGAAACTGATTATGGAAGACATACCTACTCTGCTGGCAGCTAGGGAACCCAGTGGATAGATAGAATGCTGGTCTTAGAGTCATGAATACTCTTCCTGAGTTCAAATCCCACCTTAAGACACTTACTAGCTGTGTGGTCCTGGGCACTTAACCCTGTTTCTCTCAGTTCCTAAGCTGTAAAATGAGCTGGAGAAGGAAATGGCAAACTACTCCAGTATCTCTACCAACAAAATTCCAAATGGGGTCATAAAGTCAGACAAGATTGAAAAATGACTAACCAACAACAACCTACTCTAGTGTCATTCTATCCTGAGCAAATTATTTCTGAAAAAGCCCTGGGAACACATTTATAGATTATGTCTTCTGCTGCTGGAGCATGCACCTGTATTTCCACCAAATTTTCACCAAATATACTTCAGTTTATTAGTGTCAAAAATGCCTGATCATTTTCCCACAGGGCTATCATAAACAACCACTGCAGTAATAAATTATGCAAAGCATTTTCGCATGATGTACCTACAAACAATAGCTTAGAGGTGGGGAAAAGGTAAAGGGAAGCAGTTTTGCTTGTGGAAACATCTTAAACCAGAATAATTAAAATTAATGAAGAGTATGTAGTTTGACATACTAGATTTAAATATTTAGTTAAATTCATTTACCATAACAAACTAAGAAGAATAAACTTGCTTAGTAAGGATTTTTTTTTTCAAGCTAAGATGGGGTATAAATGATTTTCAATTATTTTTGCATAGGGATTGTGATGAATTGTGTCAAGGGCAGCCCCCAAATACAGGACTCTTAGGAAAGTATGATCGTTAGAGTAATTTTCTGCTGTTATCAACCATGCAATGAAGGGTAAGGGGTTTATTTCTCCTCCTAAAGCTATCTTGGGGTCCAGAAATCATTTTTCTCCATTTCAGTTGTAACCCTCTACCTCAATGTCCTCTTTTCTGTAATTCAAGCAAATCCCCATTTAAATTTTTTTTTTTTAAAGTAACCCAAGACCTCAGTGTATAGAGTAAAAAACCTGAAAGGAAATGATAAGTCATGACATGTTGGGGTTGGGTTAACATTTCCCACTTGCCTCTTTGGATACTCTTCTTAATTCCAGCCAGAGTTCCTTTTCTTTAACTTTTTTTGAACTGTGAAGAAGGAACACTAGGTGTTTTTTTCCCTTCTGTTTGATTTCTCCAGGCCTTATGCCCTCCTTTTTAGACCAGACTGAACTCTAGTTAGTTTCTAATAATATAGGTCACAGGAATCTCCATGAGCTTGTCTATTTCTTTCCTAAATTCTCAGCCCGGGACAAACATTCAAGAGTGGTTTCTCTGCCCTGTTCTCTGCCCTATACTCTCCTGCTTAATCATTCCTAACCTTTCATAAAATCTCTCAGCTTTTTCCATCTATCTATGCAGTTTCATCTATAACCTCCCCAAGCTCTTTATACCTGGTTTAGAGAAAAAGTATCCTCTTATTTTTTTTTCTGGCCAGTCTTGCCATTCATTCAAAAAGTAATTGTTTAACTTTCATTGTGTGAAAAACACCGTATTTAGAGTTGATGGGGAATCCAAGGCAAACAAGTTAATAGTCCTGCCCTTGAGCAATATATAACCTAATAGAGCAGTTTAGGATAGAGAATAGGGACTGGACTGGATTTGAGAGTTCACTGGTATTCAGTCCTGTCTGACTCTTCATGACCCCAATTTGGGGTTTTCTTTGCAAAGACACTGGAGTGCTTTGCCATTTCCTTCTCCAGTTCATTTGCAGATGAGGAAACTGAGGCAAACAGAGTTAAATGACTAACCCAGGGTCACATAGCCAGTAAGTGTCTGAGGCCAGATTTCAACTCAGGGAGAGGAGTCTTCCTGCCTCCAGGCCTGACACTATCCATTGCACCATCTTGTTATCCCTTCACTGGTATAGGGAACTCACAAAAGTGAAAACTTCCTCTCCCCATCCTAATCAGTATCTTCTCTGCAATTAATAATCTTGGAGATTTGCCCAGAATACTGAGATGTGAAGTGATTTTCTCGAGGTCACAAAATTAGTATGTGTCGTAGACTTGAACTCAGATCTTCCTGGCTCTGAAGCCAACTCTCTATCTAGTGTGTCACAAACTGTTGATTGATACAATAACCAATTAGCCAACCAACATTGCACTAGTGATTAGCACTGTGCTAACTGCTTCTGGGAATATAGAAACTGTTTGAAATATAATCCCAGTCCCCAAGGAGTTTATAATATAGCTAGGGAGAGAAGAAGCTAGGGAGAGAAGAATGATAATAAACAATGGAAGAATATGTAATGCTAAATTATGTAGTAGAGATGGAATACCCTTCAGGCATCCAGAGGAAAGGGATATTGATGAAGGCAGGAGTAACAAAGAAGGCTTCATATAGGAAGCAGAGTTTGAGCTAGGCCATGAAGGATAGATATGTTTGGAAAGACAGAGGGGGGATGAGAGAACAATCCAGGACAAACACACAATGCAAGCAAAAGCAGATGAATGTAGAAATAACCTCAACTGTTGCCGTTGCTACTCCTTACTCCCATAATGTCTTATGTCTCTTCTCTGTACCCTCTGCAAAGCTATCCTGAAGGATTACAATCCGCATTCATTTCCCTTCTTTCACTCCCCTTTCCCTTCCTCAACTACTTCTAGATTGATTGATTAAAATGGTTTTCTACCCCTAACTGCTGACAAAATTATGAAGTCTCTCAGACCTCAAGGCTGACATTAGTTATAAATGTTATCCTAGCTAGCTTCATGCATATGCCATTCTTATTTATGGAAGGGATGAGATCTAGTTCTGAATTTTATTTAGCTATTGGCCTGAGGCATAAATATATAAACAAGGCAAAAATCACTACACATTTGAAGAACAACTCATTCAGTTCAAGTTGAAAGAAACTGCTTGCTTTATGTTTCAGCTTACTTTCTTATTCATAAAAAAAATGTTACAGTAGCGGGACTTTCCACTTATCTTGTATGTACTTGCAAATATTTTTCCATGTGTAATGGTTAAAATACTTTTTATTAAAAATTATCAATGTTCTCTCTAAAAATGTATATATACATATGTGTGCATATACACACATTTCTCTCTATATATACACATGTGTATATATAGATGTATATGCATATATGTATATACATACATACATACATATATACAGATACATAAATATGTCACAGAGAAATTGGGGATGTGGGGGGGTCTTTAGGGTATTTCTCTTTAAGGAATTACACCCTCTCACACACAAATCCAATTAGAATAAAATAATCTTTTATTTAGGCGCTAAAGAAGGGAACCCAGAGGGAAATCAAAGGGGGAGATGGTTCAGAGACATGATTCTCTGAGATACCTTTCTCCTTGAACAGGAGAAAGGCAAAAGCTTCTATAGATGGTAGATGGGGTGACAATGAAAAGTTCCCTTTGAGGGTGGGGGAAAGCTTGAGTGAAGTAGTGGTCCTGACTTCTGGAGTATCTCTGTCCCCTGGCACCTATCAGGCAGCAGCCATGCCTAATGGGCGTATCTCTCTTACTTCTCAAGTTATGTTTGTCCTTTAACTAGTAGGCTATTTTAAACTTTAATAGTCCCAAATTCCTTGATATGTCCCAACCCTATATCAGATAGATAGGTAGATAGATAGATAGATAGATAGATAGACAGACAGTTGTTTTTTGTTTGTTTCATTTGTGTCTGACTATTTGTGACACCATTTTCAGTTATTTTTTTTTGCGAAGATACTGGGGTGGTTTGCCATTTTCTTCTCTACCTCATTTTACAGATAAGGAGACCGAGGCAAATAGGGTTAAGTAATTTGCCTAAGGTCACACAGGTAGTAAGTGTCTGAGGGAAGATTGGAACTCATGAAGATAAGTCTTCCTGACTCCAGGTGCTCTATCCACCCAGCTATCCCATGTGTATATATGTACACATAAAAAATATAAGTTATCATCATAAATTTCACATGAGGGGATATTCTTCACCGGGAACTTCCTATAATGATACCCCCAAAACAATATGCATACATACCTTCCTAAGTTTCAGCTGCAGAAATGGAGAGGCCGTGATGTAAAGTATCCCAAGACTAGTATTTTGATACTGTCTCTAGTCACCAACTAATTTGACTAAGTCACAACATTTTGGGGCTTCAGTTTCCTAATTTGTAGATTGAAGGGTTTGGACTAGACAGAAGCTTCTTAAACTGTGGGTCACAACTCCATATGGGGTCATGATACTGAATGTGGGGATTGTGAAAAATTTGGCAACAGTAAAAGGTTATGTAAACCTATTTTATATACCTAGATACCCAGGGTCAAGTAAAAATTCTGGGGCAAAAAGTGGTCTCAAGTGGAAAAAGTTTAAGAAGCCCTGGACTAGATAAGCCCCTAAAGTCTTTTCCACCTCTAAGATTTAAACAATTCCTTGTCAATAGGCCCCTTTTCCAGAGTAACTGCATATTCAGGAGTTGTGAATGGGTCCCAGGGACAGAGAATGAAAGTTCTCCTTTTTGTAATAGGCCTATTTGAAATCACTTGAACATGTTGATTTTGCCACTAGGTGGCAAAAGATTCACATCACCTGTTTTAAAAAAAAAAACAAACAAAAAACCCCAACCAAATAAACACCAGCTATGTAATTCAATTATCTATTCACTCATTTATGGATTCACATTTCCATTAACATTTACTGAGTACACATAGAGTACATGACACTCTTCAGATGTTATGTTTTTTATAAAGTCGAACCATTTGGAAAGATACAGAAGCTCTGTACCAGCTTCTTAGTTTGTATCAGGCCCTCTGGAAAAATGAATTTCTTAACTTTTTTTCTGCAAAGGCTAGTGATACCATACATCTGAAAAAGGAAAGGTTTTGAGTATTTACCCAGAGGGGAAGGATGTCTCCCCACTCTCTTCATGCAGGTATTATCATCTCCCATTTGTATTGAACTTGTATATTTCTTATCAGAATCTAAGAGCAACCACTGCTTTGTTGAAATGAGGTTACTTGGACTAGCTTTTGTCTGTGGTAGGGCCTTTCCAATACTCGCATTTAGTGATTTTTTCATCCTCATGACGGCTTGTCACCTGTGTGCAAGAGCAAACTCAAACATCTTGGGAAAGCCAATTGCTAAATTTTCAATGGGAGCATTTATTTATACCTTGGAAATAGGCAAATGTTTTAAATAATGGGTTTCATTTATTATTTTGATAATTGTCTAGAAAGTGCTAGAGAGAATGTGAACAACACATATTAAACTTAAAAATGTGTCAGGAAGATAGATGATAGATAGATAGATAGATAGATAGATAGATAGATAGATAGATAGATAGATAGATAGATAGATAGATAGATAGATAGATAAATGAATGATAGATACACACATTTGTATATTCTTCCAAAGATGTGGTTGTTAAACACTTACCAGTAATCCTGCAACTGATCCTAGCTCCCTAACATCCTCCTCAGCTAGATGAAGCCACATGTTTCCTGTGGTGGATTCAGACTGAGACTTTTTTCTGTTCTGGCATGACCTAGGTTACCTAGACCAGATTTCTTTGTGATTAAACTCCCTCCTGTGCTTTGATTGCTGTACCTTTAACTCAATCTACCTTATTAACTATATCCTAGACCCTTTGCCTTTCTTGACTCCACTGAGATTTTCTGGTTCTTTAAACCTTGACTGCCTGCCTAGAAGTCTGTACTCCCAAATGGTGACTTGTTAATCCTTTTTATGTCCATTTTGATTGTGCTCATCCTTGGCCTCTGCTTTATACCAGACTTCTGGCAACCAGGAAGTACTTAGCTGTTGACTTGTCTGCCATAACAACTTGTTGGCATTCCAGGAATGGCATCAACTTTTTTATCTTTGTTGTTGTCCTTGCTCTAGTTTCCTACTACTTCAGTCTGACCCTTGAGAGAGAGGGTCATGGCTTTAGTGGACTTACTTTCTTAACGGAATCAGAAAGCTTCTTAAGAAATTCTACCAGTTGTTAACCACATAGTCGGCTAGCTAATGAACTAATTTCTAACTCAATTCTCTTTTCCTCTGTGATACTCTACAGCACTGCCTTTCCATTTCTACAGCTGAAAATTGAGGAAGTAGTATATACGTAGTCCTTTTTTAGACTGGACCCATGATTTTATCAGGCTTAGTGGTTTAGTCAAACCTCATGCAAAATGGTATGACTAAAATAGGCAACATCCTCTTCTTTCTAAAAATCTATCAACACAGTTTTTGTAAGTAAGCTTCATTATCCACAACGGGCTTATCTCAATTTTTCACTCCATCATTACTTGTAAGTTGTATGGGCACATCCATACAGTGATCCTGTCAAATTTATTACTTCATTTTACCTTAAGGGACCTTTGGTGCTTCTACGTACATGAGACAGTTATCCTTAGAAATTCTTGGCCAAATCAAAATTTCAAATCAGGTTAGTGTGTGCTATATATCATGAAACCAGTTCAGATTCTTAAAATAGCATTCTTCCCCTCATAACTTCATAAGAGAGATTTTGCAATGAACTCATTGAAATGTTTCAAGAAGCACCGCTTTCAAAAAGAGAAGTGAAAAGTTGTAAAAAAAAAAAATCTATGTTGAGGTTAATGGCTATGGATTACAATATGGTATAAGGCCACTGGTGTATATTATGTTTTCCTGGTTTGGCTTATTCTACTTTGTATCAATTCATATAAGTCTTTACAGATTCCTCTGAATTAATCATTCCCTACATCACAGTAATGCTCCATTATCTTAATATAGCATAATTTGTTTAGCCCTGTCCCAGTCAAAGGTCATTTAATTTGTTTCCAGTTCTTTGCTACCACAAAAAGTACTGCTATATACATTGGGTATATGGAATCTTTCTTTTTGTCAGTTACCACTTTGCAGCATATGCCTAGCAGTAGAATGTCTGAGTCAAAGGGTATCTGCATTTTAGCTATGGTATTTGGATCATTCCAAGTTACTTTCCAGAATGGTTGTAGCAATGCATAGCTCCACCAACAATGCATTAGTGCTACTGTCTTTCCCTACCCTCTCCAACACTGGCTGTTCCAATCTTTTGTCATCTTTACTAATTTGCTGGATGTCAGGTGAAATCTCAAGCTTGTTTTCATGTGCATTTATCTTATGAATTATTTATAATATTCTTTCATATAGTTGTTAATAGTTTCCAATTCTTCTTTTGAGAATTGTTCATATCCTATGATCACTTATCTGAAGGGGAATGATTTCTATCTTATATATTTCTGTTAGTTGTCTATAGATCTTGTATATCAAATCCTTATCAGAGATGTTTGATACAAAAATTTTTCTTCCTGTTAACTGCTTTCCTTATCTTAGCTATGTAAATTTTGTTTATGTGAAAGCTTTTTAATTTCATGTAATCAAAATTATCTCTTTTATTTTTTATAGTTGCCTCTGTGCCTTGCTCAGTTAAGAATTCATCTCCTAGCAATAATTATGAAAGGTACCTGGACTTGTTCTCTCCTACCTTAAATGTTTTTTTTCTTTTTTAGATTAACAAGCATTTGTTTTCCTATAGATTTGAGTATCCATTTTGAGTTTACTGTGGAATATGGTGTAAGATATTCTTCTAAGGCTGATTTCTACCAAACTGCTTCCCAGTTTTCCTAACATCTCATCAAATAAGGTGTTACTTTTTAGGTTTATTGTCTCACTAGATTATGAAGTTTAATTATTTTTTTATTCTCCCCTGTCTAATATGTTCCATTGAGCTACTTTCTTATTTTTGTTTGTTTTTTTAGCGGCAATGAGGATTAAGTGACCTGCCTAGGCTCACTCGGCTAGTAAGTGTCAAGTGTCTGAGGCTGAATTTGAACTCAGGTCCTCCTGAACTCCTGCCCCCCACCAACTTTCTTATTTTTAACCATCACCAAATGGTTTTTGTGATTTCTGCTTTATAATATAGCTTGAGTTCTGTAAAACTTAAAAAACATTCAAGGTGCTTTCCTCACAATAGCCCTGTAAAATAGATAGTTGAAGTATTATTTTACATTAATATTTTGATATATAGCACACAATCTGCTGCTGATGTGGCAGGGTTTGAAACTCATAGAATATGCATGGGGGGCAGCTAGTTGGTGCAGTGGATAAAGCACCAGCCCTGGATTCAGGAGGACCTGAGTTCAAATCTGACCTCAGACACTTGACACTTACTAGCCTGGACAAGTCACTTAACCCTCATTGCCCCACAAAAACCCCAAACAAACAAAAGAACCCCAACCCCAACCAAAAAAAAAAGCCCCCAAAACCCAAGAACATGCATGGAGATAGTCCTGTGAGGATCATCCTGTGCAATGTAGAGCAAGTTGCCCTAACCAAATCCAGCGAAACATATTCCCCTCTGAAATACTTACTCTTTGAGATGCTTATGTTACGGTAGTTTCCAATATCCCGGATGCTGTTTGCAGACAGAAGAGAAGAAGAAAGCCAATCACTTATTTTTACAGACCCATTGAGTAATGGGATCTTTCTGCTCAGTGACCAATAAAGGCACTGTTTTGCCATTTCAAAGAGCAAATCCCTCAGAGGTAAATATGTTTTATTAGAAGTGGTCAGGTGAACCCAGCTAAGCCATGGAATGGCTCATGTAGTCCTAGCCCTATACAATGTCTGTTACACTGGGATTAAGTGTATAAAGCTTTTCTGGCATGGTTAAACCTATCAGAGAACCCAAGGTAACCTCTATGTCATGACCAGAGCAGGACTTTGTGTAAAGCGCAAGTTTTATGATGATTATTTTACAAAAGAGGAAACTGAAATTCTTTTCTTTTTTTTTTTTTTTTGTGGTAAGGTAAACACTTTTTCACTTTTATTTGCATATTAATGTCACATTTACTCCCCTGCCATAAGATTTTGTTTCTTCAGTTTCTTTTGGGATATCTTTTTCTTCTGAGCAACCTCCTCTTCTGGTTTTGGAACAATTTGTTCCTTTTCAGTCACTATCATCTCAATATGGCAAGGGGAACTCATGTATGGGTTGATTTGACCATGAGCCCTGTAAGTAAGCCATCTCATTTTGGGGGCCTTGTTAACCTGAATATGCTCCATGACAAGAGAATCCACATCCAAACCCTTCAGTTCAGTGTTATTTTCTGTATTTTTAAACATATGCAAGAACTCAGCACTCTTTTTGGGCCAACGACCCAGTGTCCAACCCCACTGCTTAGCCTGGGCACACCTGCCAACTCCACCATTGTAACGATGGAAGGGAACACATTATTTCTTCAACGTGACATCTTTCAAATACTTGGTAGCTTTTTAGATATGCATGCCCTTGAAAGCTTGGGCTCTTTCACCGGTATTCTCGAAGTGGACCTGGAGAATTGAACCCCTTGATTTGTATAATTTTGTGGGGTTCTCTGGATCAAGAGAATACCTCACCATTTTAAATGATTACCTAGGATGGCTCAAGGAAAGAGGAAACTGAAATTCTTAATGTTTAAATGACTTGTAAAATTAGTATGATCTGAAGCAAGTTTAAAAACTCAGGTCTCTCGACTCCAAAGCTTAGCAATCTTTCCACTACTCCATTCCCCCTCTTCAAATCAATCAGGACAGAAAGGAATGGTCAAAGGTAAGAAACCAGGAATTTCCAAGACTAGATTTATCCTCCAGACCTCTAAGAAAAGGCATAAGGAAAGTGAGGCAAACTTTATTGAATCGCCATGTTGGAAAGAATCTCAAGGGCCACCTAGCTGATCCATGTACAAACTAAGAATCCCTCGTAAAACATACCTGACTAGGAGTCATCCAAGCTTTGCTGAGAGTCATCCAAAGAAGGAAGGAAAGTCATTATTCCATTACTTTCCAAGATCAGAGGTTCTGGGGGAAAATATTGGAGAAGCCTAGATGGGAAAGGTCTTTTATCCATGCACTCAGGTTATCCTCTTTGTGGCCAGAAAATGGGGAAAGGGTCATCTTGGGGAGCCGTGAAAAAGGGATGTTATCTAAGACTTGGAGATTCTCTTCCTAGGAATAAGGTTAGGAGAAATGAATTCTAGGAGACTGTAATGCCTTAAACTTTGCTCATATGAGTCCATTGAGTACATATCAAGAATGGGCTTATAACCTACCTGTTGAACCTGAGGATAAGATCCAGTGGAAGGGGCAGGTCAGCCAGATAAAGGGAGAAGGAATTATGAAAAAATTGACTTAAGTTTTCTGGAAGTGTACATGGAAGAACAAGACTGACTGAAAAGATCTTATAGTTTTGGCATTGTGCTTAGCTACTTTGAGGTTCTGTGTGGCTGTTTTAGAGGAATAGCTATGCAATGTATGATATGAGTTGTGTTACTATATTTCTAGTCATGCTGAAGACACATATGAGTGATAGCAAAAGTATTTAAGACATAAAGCAACAGAAAAAAAGAATTTAGTAGTGGTGGTGGTGGTAGTAGTAGTGATATTGATAAAAATGACAGTGGTGGTGATGATGAGGATGAGAAGAACTAGCATTTATGTAATGTTTCAAAGTTTTTAAAGTGTTTTACTGGGGACAGCTAGGTGGTACAGTGGATAAAGCACTGGCCTTGGATTCAGGAGGACCTGAGTTCAAATCTAGCCTTAGACACTTACCACCTGTGTGACCCTGGGCAAGTCACTTAACCCTCATAACCCCACAAAAAAGTGTTTTACAAATATTATTTTTATTCTTATCAATAATCCAATCGGGGTAGGTGCTATTATTATCCCCATTTTATGAAGGAGGAAATAGGCAAACACAAGTTCAGTGGCTTGCACAGGGTCACACACTTAGCAATTGTCCAAGGCGTGATTTGAACTTAGGTATTATTGATTAAGTACAGTGCTCTATCTACCTTTGTCCATACACCAAGAGGCTCAAATCACCTACAAACTCCAGGGTAGCTATGCCCCTGATTTTCCAGCATAGCTCTAAAGAGCCGTCAGATTGTAGTTTACAGTTTGAATGGTAGTGACCATGTTGTTGTCACCTTCCTGGAGTCCATCAGGACATTCTGGAGAACAGCACTCTCATCTGGGTTCTATAGCCATCATCTTTTTTTCAGGTGGGATGCCAGGGTCTTGGGTTCTATAACCACCATGGGCCATCTTTTCTCTTTCTACCTCAACTGCTTCTCTGTGTCTTGCCAGTCCCATCTACCTACCTCCATAGTTTTCTCAGCCTTTTTTTTTTTAATCTCCTTGCCTTCTGAAGCTTCTTCATCTATTAGAGTCCTTGCCTGGTAATGTCCCATGCTACATCCCATATAGGTCTCAGTATGAGAAATTAAGTCCTATGGAGAATTTTCTTTTATTGTTCCATTGATTGTTATTGGAAGATTGCCCTGTAATACTTAATTGTAAGACCCCTTAACTCTAAGTAGTAAGTGGTAAGCTATCTTCAGTAAGCACAGAGAAGGGCTTATTTCCTTTTCCAAAGGACAATCTGGGATAGAGGGAGCTCAGCTCAAAAAAGAGATGGTAGCAGCTCGCAATCAGTAGGGGCCACTAGTGAGCCCATTGTTGGGGTTTAGTTGTGGAAGAAAAAAAAAAGGTCACCGTAAAGAAGTGGGCTCATGTCACCATACTCCCATATGTCCTTGCAGTTAGCCAAGCAGGGACAGCAGGGCAATTGAGTATCAGAGGCAGGAGTGGGGTAGCTTTGTCCCCAGGCCCTGAGGAATGCATAAACCCTTCCAGCCTGTACATTTAGGAAAGAACAAACATGGCCTCTGCTGCTAGTATCTGGAAATTACCACTGCAGAGATGCAGTGCCTATGACCAGAGAGACACATGAGTAGGCTGAGGAATTGTTGGGGCAGAGGAACATGGCTGTGTGATTCTGATGTTTATTTCCCTTTTTCTATATTCTTTTTGTAGTTTCTTGTGTATCTTTCCAACCTATGGTATCTGAGCTCTGGGCATAAAGTGTACCACTGAGGACTGATCTGTGATGAGTTCCTGATGTAAAATCAGTAAGGTTGCATCCCCAAGGCACATTTAACAGCACTTCTTTCCACTCTTTAACACGGGTGTGAGAAAGCTTGGTAGCCTGATATTTAGGTGGTAAGAAGAAGATACTCTACTTTTTGTCTTCTCACCATTCAACATAACAATGAGTCCTTGAGTTGTTTTTCTTTTTCTTTTTTCTTTCTGTCTTTCTTTCTTTCTTTTTTTTTTTTTAGGCAATGGGGGTTAAGTGACTTGCCCATGGTCACACAGCTAGTAAGTGTCAAGTGTCTGAGGCCGGATTTGAACTCAGGTACTCCTGAATCCAGGGCCGGTGCTTTAATCACTGTGCCATCTAGCTGCCCCCCCCCCTTTTTTTGAGTTGTTTTTCTACTAGTGGTGATATAGTAGTGTGACTGCTATTTATATACCATTTCAAGGTTTGAAAAACTCTTTCCATACATTCTGTCATCTGAACCTCATACCACCCTTGTGAATTGAGTACCATATAGGGATGGATATATGCTAGGGAATGTTAACAACTGACTTTCTTGGAGAAAAACATGCCAGGCACACATTTATGTTTAATCCGCATTAATGTTTTCTTCATTACTTTCTTAATTCTAGACAATCCAATCAATAAAAAGTAGTTCAAGCCTTGATTTACAGAATTTGCAGATTTCTGAGGTGTAAATGCTCACAGTGAAAATTTAATAATTGAATCTTTTAAGTCAGCAAAAGTTAGCTTCAGAATACTCCTAGTATAGGAGTATAACATTGTTATACCCATTTTATATAAGGGGAAACTGAGGCTCTCTGCAAACTTCAAACCTTTCCCTGGGGTGTCTTGTTGCCTTCAAACACACCCAACTCTCTTCTAAAAAGCCTTCACTAGATCATACTTGACCCTCAAGCTATCATCCTCTCTTCTCGTTCTCAAATTCCTTGAAAAAAACATTAATTCCTCTACTTCCTCTTTTCTCGCTTACTTCTCAAACCTTTGCAATATGGTTTCTAACCTCATCCCTCAAATGAAACTGAAAGCTCCTACAGAAGAACATCATCCAAAGCATAATTCACCCATCCCTAAAGGTACCTATTTTTTGTTGCTATCACTGTTGCCATTGTCCTGGATCAGATACCCAATGACTTGTCCAAGGTCACCCAATCAGTGTTTGTCAAAGTCTAGATTTGAACCTACACCTTCTTGCTTCAAGGTTAGTTCAACTGGACCATGGCCACCTAATTATCTGGAGGCAATTTTGGCATGATAAGGGGCAGCTTTGATAAGGATAATTGTCACTTGTTGTCCGAATGCGTTGTCCTCAGAATCCATTTCTCCCGGCTGTTTCTTCAGAAGCAAACCAGGGCAGCGATCCAGGCAAGACTTTACACTTGTGGCTGCTGGCTCTTCCTATCAAGATCTCTCTCTCTCTCTGTTCCTCCCCTTTGCCAAGTAGATCCTCCAAGTGCCCTCATCACGGGCACTCGAAGGCATCTTGTTCCCACTCCTTCACCTTTTATCATGTCTTAAAAAGTCAGCAACACTAAAAGTGAGGGCCTTTTGAACCTGATTTGGGGAGGGGAGGAGGTCCTCCTTCACTTTTCCTCCCATTGCTTCCTCTGTGGCCCATTGCTCTTCCACCAAGCTGTTCTGTAAATACAGTGTGTACCCTTCACATCGTTTACTTAGATGTTTAAAAACCAGAGCCTTCTTTGCACATTTCCCGATTCAATATTCCTGGTTTCTGTAACACCTCATTATATGTTAATCCTTCCACTCCAGCAGTGTATCATTTACTGACCCAAGTGACACAGTTTCATATACCAGTGGTTATATTAAGAGGGCCACTTAAGGGATTGTATTGAGTACCTCGTTTTTCAGTTCTTGCCTTGCTCGGTCTACACACAACACCGACATAATTGTCCATGGTTTTGGAATTAAAATTATATTTAAAAGGGGAAAATGCCCTAGAAAAGAGAATTACTCTTCTACTATCCCTTTTTCCCCCTCTGGTGACTGATGATGGGAGGATTTGGTCATATGAATAAGTCAATTTTTGATTATTTACAGGCCTTTTAAAGCATGAGTTGAATAAGCACTGACCAAATTGGAAAGGGGATAGGGGACAGTGTGCTGATTTGAGGTTGAGGAAGACCTGGATTTGAATCTCACCTTAGCTGCTTATGAGTGTTTTACCCTGGGCAAGTCACTTAACCTCTCTGGGCCTCAGTTTCCTTATATGTAAAATGAGGCAGTGTCATATATGATGACC
This sequence comes from Dromiciops gliroides, assembly GCF_019393635.1. Lineage (NCBI taxonomy): Eukaryota > Metazoa > Chordata > Mammalia > Microbiotheria > Microbiotheriidae > Dromiciops > Dromiciops gliroides. The sequence goes on along the minus strand of NC_057863.1, from coordinate 314,587,843 downwards.
TCTAAGGTCCCATCCAGTTCTAAATATATGACCCTATGCAATAAAGAGAATAGCTTTCTTATGTGGATTGTTCTAGGAATGTTAGATTCCCCCCCCCCCAAATTAGTAAATACCAATTTCCTAAGATTATGCTGTTGTTTAGTTGTTTTCAGTCATGTCTGACTCTTCATGGCCCCTTTTGGAGTTTTCTTCACAAAGATACTGGAGTGCTTTGCCATTTCCTTATTTACCCCCTTTTCCAGATAAGGAAACTAAGGCAAACAGGGTTAAGTGACTTGCCCAGTGGCAGACAGCTTGTACAGTCTGAGGTTGTATTTGAACTCAGGACTTCTTGATTTCAGGCCTGGCACTCTATGCACTGTGCTACCTAGTTGCCCTAGGTTCTAAGAACATAAGATCATAGATTTAGAGTCAGAGGGGACCTTAGCAGGTCACTGAGTCTAAACTTCTCACTGCACAGATAAGGAAACAGAGGCTGAGAGAACTTAAGTGACCTGATCATTCACAAAGCCAGTAAGTTTCTAAAGCAGAATTTAAACTCAAGTCTTCCTGATTCTAAGTTCAGTACTCTGTTGCTTCCTGGCTTTGTCAGGAGATATAAGTGAAAATGTGAGTATACTAATTTAAGTGTTATCATCTGTGAAATGAAGGGTTAGATTAAATGAGTTGTGAGATCCCTTCTTGCTCAGTTTTTTTTCCCTGATGGTGGTGTTGGTGGTGGTAGGTGTCCAGAACTGTGATTTCATCAGTATGCAAAACCTGGTTTGCAGAAATGAAGGCAATGTGGATCAGTAACTCATGCTTAATTTAAGAGTTTCAGGGATCTGAGGGGCAGCTAGGTGGCGCAGTGGATAGAGCACCGGCCCTCGAGTCAGGAGTACCTGAGTTCAAATCCAGTCTCAGACACTTTACACTTACTGGCTGTGTGACCTTGGGCAAGTCACTTAACCCCAATTGCCTCACTTTAAAAAAAAAAAAAGAGTTTTAGGGATCTTCCTGGGGCACTAAAATGTTAAGTGACTGGTCTGTCATCACCCAGTATACATCAGAGGTAGGATGTGAACTCAGGTCTTCCTAAACTGGGTCTCTTGCATTTTGCTTTGATGCCTCTCTTACATTCTATGATTTCATAATCCTACAACTAGCTATAGATGAGAACAGAGAAGTCAATAGAGGCATACAGCTTTATCTGAATGAAACCACATCTGACTTAAAGCTAGAATTCTATCAGTCCAATGGACCGAGGATCATATTAATGAATCTATCTTTGTGTATCCTTTGCCTAGCACAGAGCCTGGTACATAGGAGGTACTTAACAGATGTTAGTTGAATGAATGAATGAATGAAATAGAATTAGTGCTTTTGAAGTGCCCACTTAAATGAACCACAAAGATGACTCCCAGAGAAATGGACCAAACTGAATGTGGTGGTCTAGGAAAAATTTGGAAACAGTAAAAGGTTATGTGTATCTATTTTATACACCTATATACCTGGGGTTGGATAAAAATTTCTCAGGCAAAAAGGGATTGTGAGTGGAAAAAGTTTAAGAAGCTCTGATCTAGATATATCTAGTGTTGTGAATACAATGAGAAACATGGGATTGTTTGTTTTTTAATCACCAAAGAAGTTTAAAAACTATGGTTCCGTCACTTAACCCCAATTGCCTCACTAAAAAAAAAAAAGAAAGAAAGAAAAAAAAGAAAAAAGAGAAAAACTATGGTTCCATCTGAATTTCCATCAAGGGTGAAGAGACTAATCCTTTTTAAAAAAGCAACAAAAAACCCAATCCCAATTCAGTGATATCTGAACATTGTAAATATTAGTAGAACTATCATAAGTTATTTTCCCCCCTGATGCTATCTTATTTTTCATTCTAGTTATGTTGTTCTTTGGACCTGTGATTTCTATCTTTGGTGTCACCATTTCTATCACTGGTGTCATCATAGAAAGCTTCAATGAAGGAAACTCCCTCTATCAATATAGATTGCCAACAATTTTGTGATTTATAGTCTGAAAGAGCTGCCTGGGAACACCCAGAGCATAAGTGACTTGTCCATGGTCAGACAGTTTGTTGTCAGTGTCTGAGGTGAGACTTGAACCCAGATCTTTCTGACCCATATGACTGATTCTCTATGCTCTGTTCTATGCTGCTTCTCATTTCCTTGCCGTAGATGAAGAGATTACAGTTCCTCTCACTACAGGGCAGGTGTAGTATTTACCTGGAAAGGGAAACCATCACTTTTCCCCAAAATTCAAACATTCTGATTGTCTTAAATGCTATAAGTAAGCAGAATTCTTAAGTGAGTGGGCAGAATAATATCGAGAGCTAGGACTTGTTTTTGCATGTTTTGTATCAGAGGTGGAGAGATCTTTTTGTCCTGATGACCATCAGGAAAACACCTTTCTCTCTCTCTCTCTCTCTCTCAAATATATTTAAATTTATATTTCATATGTATTTAAGTAACTATTTAAAATGTGTTTTATATTATAGATAATTAACAGCTTAAGATGATGAAAGGTATGTGGAATGAAGAAAAGGAGGCAAGGCTGGAAAAAGGGAGAGCCAGACAAAGCCAGACAAGAGAGTGTCAAGAGAAGCCACTTTGGCCTTGCTGCTGAGATCCTGTAGTGGGGTTAATTGGCCCAGGGTGCAGCCCAGGGTCAGGAACACCGAACCAAACTGCCAAGGGAAAGAAGCAATTAGGAGTTTGGATCGGTTATTAAGCTGGGCTTGGAAATAGAAATCGGAGTGGTTGGGGCCTGGTAGAAGTGGGAGGCGACGGGGTAGATACAAGAAGAAATGAGAGGCGGAGGCATCAGAGCTCCAAGTCTGCTGCTGAGTCCAAGGTAAGGAACACCAGATGTCAGGGTCAGGAGGGGGAGGGGAAGCCCCACACAGTTCAGGCTGGAACAAGGTAGGGCTAGAGAGTCAGATTTCCCACTGGAGTCTCTTCCAGCACCTGCCCCTGGCTATCAGCTAACCTCTGTGTGCACGGGCAGCCTGCCTGCTTCTAGAAAGGGAAGAAGCAAACTGATTGGGCAGCAGGCAAGAGGGGACAGACAGACAAATAGAGGGGAAAGGGAGAGACAGAAAGACAGAGAGGGAAGGCGAGAGAGGCAAGGAGAAGGAAAGACAGGGATGCAGAGACATAAAGATCTGGAAAGAGACACACACAGAGGAAGAAAGAGGCATGCATAAACACATGCGGAAAAAATGAGCAAGATAAAAAGAGACATGTAGAAGAGAGGTTCTGAAAGATGTGAGGTGAAGTGAGGTGATTAGTCTCTCCAAATGTAACTAGTCTGGTTCTCAGAATAAATCATCCCATTCATACTTTGTTCTTTACTGAGGCTGCAAGCTTCAGAGTAACTTATCTTCTAGGGCCCAGAGAGTGATTAACTACTATTTACAGATTTTCTACTGCTCTCCTTAAACCTTTGGCAGACGTTTTTAACCTTTTAAAAAAAATCATCGACCCCTTTCTTAGAAAAAAAAAATTAATGCAAAACAAAAATGTGTAGAACTCCAAAGAAAGGAAATAATATTGAAATATTATGCATATATATAATGTGTGCAGACATATACATATACATGTGAACACATATATATATAAGAACGTGCATATATGTATGTGTATATACACTTGCACATATAGGTCTATATGTCTATATTTTTGCGTGTATTGCATATATGTATACATTGTACATATATTCTAAATATAGTGCATATCTTGTATATATATGTACATGTTGCATATATATGTATATGCTTGTATGTGTATATGTGTGTATGAATGAAAACAAGTTCACATGCTTCAAGTTAAGAACCCTTGCAAAAGGTTTTCTCTTCTCCAAATGTATTTAGAGCAAAATCTGTGTGTGTGTGTGTGTGTGTGTGTGTGTGTGTGTGTGTGGAGGGGGGGAGGGGATGGGTGAATGATTTTCCAGGCTATAGAAGCAGTGACCAGAATTCTATTATCTTGGAAGGTTTTACAAAATCATACCAAAATCTAATGGCTTCCCTCACCTGTGCTGTGTGGTGTTAATATAATTGCCTTATCATCTCAAAGCAGAAGAGTTCTTCAGCACTGAGGCACACCTGGATGAAAGGAAGCACCCAGAAGTTTCATCTTTTTCCTCATATTAGCATCATTTGATTCATAAAGTGACTGTGTACACAATACATATTTTTTCTTTGGTGGAACGGTGGAATTTGGGATAGGAAAAGGGAAAATCAACATGGATTTTTTTAAAAGCCCTGTACTTGGGCATCTAAGAAATTCTGGTTTGGGCTCTGTCACTGCCTAGCTGTGAAACCTTAGACAAATCACCTAACTTGTCTATACCTCCACTTTGTCAACTGTAAAATATCTATCTTCCCTCACATGGTTGTTGAGAGTAAAAATGGGATTTGAGAGATGAAAGTGCTTTAAAAAATTAAGGTGCTATAGCTCATGTTTATGAGGGACTTTTCACAATTTTCGAAATGCTCACCTCACAACAACCCTGTGTTGTATGGAGGTAGTAGCAGCGTGACCGTCCCTACTTTACAGATGAGGAAATAGGCTTGGGATATGGCAGGCCTTATTTTTCATAATTTGCATTTGAAGGGAGGGAGGGCGAGAGGGAGAGTGATGAGAGTGAAAGAGATAGAAGATGGATAAAGCATTGGCCCTGGATTCAGGAGGACCCACGTTCAAATCTGGCCTCAGATACTTGACTAGCTGTGTGACCCTGGGCAAGTCACTTAACCCTCATTGCCTTGCCAAAAAAAGAAGAAAAAGAAAAAGAGATAGAGGAGAGACAGAAAAAGAGGGAGAGATTGGGATAGAGACAGAGAAAAAGAGAGATAGGCAGAGAGAGAGAGAGACAAAGACAGAAATAGAGACAGATAAGGACAGAGAGAATGACAGATACAGAGAGAAACAGAGAGAAAGGAAGATAGAGAGAAATAGAGAAAAGGAGACAGAGAGACACATAGAGAGATAGAGGGGCAGAAACAAAGACAGAAGCCGAGACAGAGATAGAGAGGGAAGAGTGAGAGAAATACAAGCAAGACAATCCCTACCTTACAGAAGCAATATGCTAAAGGAGAAAGACAGCACATATGTATGTGCTGGAAAGGGGCGGGGGAGAAGGAAGAATACCAGTGTTAGAAATGGTGAAGCCTGGCAGCAGGGGTCCTTCCTATAATGCTGATAGTGGTGGTGGTGGGGGGGGGGTGTCACCATAAGAGTGGAGGGTTCTCCAGGGTAGAAAAAAAAAGAATTAGGTTGTTTTTAAACCCAAAACTCTGAAGAAATAAAAATGAATCATAGAATGTTCATTTAGTTTTAAACTGCTCATCTTACAGACAAAGAAATTGAGGTCTGCAGATGGGAAGCAGTTTGCCCAAGACTATTCCCCCATCCCAGAATACAATCTTTTCAGTTATTTCTCCCTGGAAGCTCTAGTTATCTTCAAAGTTCAGTCAAGATATCCTCTCCTACATGAAGATTTCCCTGATCTCCACCCGCTCAGCTATAAAAGTTACTACATGTGTGCATATATATGTATCATGTTTACTTATGCACAGACATATTGTTTCTCTGGGTAGAATGAAATCTCCTTGAGGGCAGGGACACTTTTATTCTTATCTTGCTATCCTAGTATCTAGCACAGAGTAGCCACTTAATAAATGCCTGTTGATTAAATTCACTGATGAAAGTCTTTCAGGTAAGTAGTAGTAGAGTATGTTCAGGAAACCAGGTCTCTTCTCTTAGTCTTCTTTCTATTATTCCACAGTGCTTTCCCCCAAGTGTTTCATGGGAGTACTTCAAGATAGAAAGGTTGTGGCACTGCATTCACAGGACCAGGTTAAATTTTGTTCAACCTGGCTCTCTAGGATGTTAAGTGGTCTCCAATGGCCTGAAAGTTACCTATCCCCTTCCTACCCAAAGGGTTTAGTTCAGTCTTTCACTTAGCCAGGCTTCTGAACAAAGAATCTTAACACCAGCTTCTAATAGGTAACTTCATTAACTCAGCTCTGTTACTACTTTGGAGATATGTGTGTGTGTGTGTGTGTGTGTATACACACACATATGTGTATGATAACATATTTAAACTGCCAAGTAACTTATGGTTTTAATTAGGCTGCTGTGAGCACAATATCATTAATACTACCGTAACACTACCATAACGTGTCACTGAGAGCTAATAACTAAAAATTATTAGTGGTGTTTTTCAGTTGTGTCCAGATCTTCATGACCCCATTTGGGATTTTCTTGGCAAAGATACTGGAGTGAGGGGCAGCTAGGTGGCTCAGTGGTTAAAGCACCGGCCCTGGATTCAGGAGGACCTGAATTCAAATCTGGACTCAGACACTTGACACTAGCTGTGTGGCTCTGGAAAAGTCACTTAACCCTCATTGTCCCCCTCCCTCCACCCCCAAAAGATACTGGAATGGTTTACTATTTCCTTCTCTAACTCATTTTATAGATGAAGAAACTGAGGCAAATAAGGTTAAGTGACTTGCCCAGGGTCACACAGCTAGTAAATTTCTGATTCTGATTTGAATTCAGGTCTTCCTGATTCCAGGTCCAGCATTCTATCCACTATACTACATAGCTGCCAATTACTAGCATTTTTTTTAGTTGATCCATTCTGTTTTTATTTATTTTTATTTTTTAATTAACATTTTAATTTAAAGTTCTGAGTTTCAAATTCTATCCCTCCCCCCCCCCCCGCCCCGCCCCAGGCAGTAAACAATCAGATACAGGTTATACATGTACAATTATATAAAACATTTCTATATTAGTCATTTTATATAAGACATATAAAAGAAAAATGAAAGAAAGTGAAAAATAGCATGCTTCAATTTGTGTTCAATCAATATTAGTTCTTTCTTTGGAGGTAGATGGCATACTTTACCATTGGTCCTTTGGGATTATCTTGGAACATTGTATTGCTGAGAATAGTACGGTTATTCAGAGTTCCTCATCAAACAATATTGCTGTCACTGTGCACAACTTTCTCCTGGTTCTGTTCACTTCATTATACATCAGTTCATACAAGTCTTTCCAGGCCTTTCTGAAATCATCCTGCTTGTCCTTTCTTATAACATAATAATATTCCATTACAATCATATACTACAGCTTGTTTAGCCATTCCCTAATTGATGGGCATTCCCTTGATTTCCAATTCTTAGCCACCACTAAAAGAGCTGCTAGAAATGTTTTTTTACAAATAGGTCTTTTTCTCTTTTGGGGGATGTATTTGCGATATAAATCTAACAGTGTTATTGCTGGATCAAAGGGTATACACAGTTTTAAAGCCCTTTGGGCATAGTTCCAAATTGCTCTCCAGAATGGTTGGACCAGTTTACCACTCCACCAACAGTGGATTAGTGTCCCAGTTTTACTACATCCCCTCCAATATTTTCCTCTTTTTGGTCATATTAGTCACTCTGATAGATGTGACGTGGTACTTCAGAGTTGTTTTCATTTGCATTTCTCTGATCAATAGTGATTTAGAGCATTTTTTTCATATGATTATAGATAGCTTTGATTTCTTTATCTGAGAACTGTCTATTCATATCCTTTGACCATTTATAAATTGGGGAATGACCTGTATTCTTATGAATTTGACTTGGTTCTCTATAAATTTGAGACTAGTGTTATATTTGGCTGATATTGAGTTGATTGTGGTCTAAATAAACATTTTTTATTTATAGTTTTGAGTTCCAATTTCTATCACTCCTTTCCTCCCTCCTCACTCCCCTCCCTAAGGTGGTAAGCAATCACATATGGGCTATACATGTGTAATCATGTAAAACATAACCATATTACTAATTTTGTACAAGAAAACTTGAATAAAAGAAAAAATGAAAGTGAAAAATTGCATGCTTCAGTCTGTGTTCAATCAATATCAGTTCTTTCTTTGGAGGTGGATAGTATGTTTCATCATTAGTCCTTCAGAATTGTCTTGCATCGTTGTATTGCTGAGAATACAAAGTCATTCATTGCTCTTTATCAAACAATATTGCTGTTGCGACCCCTTTTCAACCGAGATATTTTTATGTGATTTCAGGTATATAGATATATAAAACAGGCATACAAATCAAACATCTACTGCCAAATTTTTCACTATGTCCACATTCAGCGTGACCATACAATTTAAGAAGCTTTGATCTAAATGAGAATGGTGCACACATTTCAATTACCTGAAAAATGAAAGATGTCTCAAGCCTGCTACAAGATATCAGCTTGGAGGAACACTGTTTTCAAAAGAATGAGTGGATGGAAAGAAGAGAGATAGAGATCAACAAACTGCAGTTCAAAGCCTTTAGAGAATTGTCTGATGTACTGATGTGTTAAGTGACTTGCCCAAGGCCACACAGCTAGCATATAGGAGGCCTAGATAAGTTCAAAGCCTTCCAGTCTCAGAGGTCAACTCCTTATCTTGTGCATCAAGATACAATTCAGAATTAAGCTCTCACCCTGATATATTTTAATGCCTTTCCTTCTATTTTCTTCTTGATTCTGCAAGGAAAGTAGGGTTGGGGGAACTGTTGGAGTGCACTACTGTGCAGTCTTCCTTGAGTAGGAGTTTCTTGTCAGGAGCTCCCTATATTGGAGCAGCTAGGTGCCTTAGTTGATAAAGCACTGGCCATTGGAGTTCAGAGGACCTGAGTTCAAATTTGACCTCAGATATTTACTAGATATGTTACCCTGGGCAAGTCACTTAACCCCAATTGCTTCCCCCCCCCCAAAGTTCTCTATACTAATGAAATCACAGGTATAATCCCTATCCCTGTTCTTTCCATCCATTCATTCTTTTGAAAACAATATTCTTCCAAGCTGTTCTCCTGTACTGGGCGTGAGACATCTTATGATTCCTAGAAGATGGACCATGACATGGGGAGGTGATGTCATGACTTGAATGAATTGGATTTAAGCGAGCATTCCTAGAAGATGGAAGGTGGAAAAGAAAGCACCCCTTTTCTGCTGCTGCTACATTCTTGCCTCCCACCTCATCCCATGAAAGAAGGGGAGAGAGTGGGAACATAGAGAAAAACAAGCTATACTGAGCAGTTAGGTCATGAAGTGGGTGAAGTGCTAGATCTGGAGTTGGAAGACTGTTTCCTTCCTTCCCTGCCCCTAACCAGTCTCCAGTATTAGAGCCCTTGCTTCCCGCCAAGGGAGTCACCTCTTGGATCTTTAAATTGTGGAGTCTCCTCTCCCCTATTCCAAAGGTTTAAAATGTGAGGGGAAGAGGAGTCTGTTACTGCTGTGAGAGCTGTATCTGCAGGAGGTGAGGCAACAGAGGGCAAACCTCATCAGTACTCAGGCAAGTAACTTATTTGCTGTGAGCCTTAATTTCTCCTTCTGTAAAATCGAGATAATAGAACCTGTACTACCTATCTCACAGAGTTGTTTTGAGGTTTCAAATGAAATATGTGAGACATGTGAAAACTTAAAAAAGATTAAAATCCATTTTTCTTTTTCTTATTTTTAATCATTGAGAAGCAGTTTAGTTTAATGAACCAAAGGTCAGCTTTAGAGTCAAGATGACCTAGGTTTGGGGCAGCTAGGTGGCGCAGTGGATAGAGCACCTGCCCTGGAGTCAGGAGGACCTGAGTTCAAATCTGGCCTCAGACACTTAACACTTACTAGCTGTGTGACCCTGGGCAAGTCACTTAACCCCAATTGCCTCACCAAAAAAAAAAAAAAAAAAAAAAGATGACCTAGGTTCAAGCTCTATTTCTATCAGAATCTGATTGTGTCACCCTGAGTATGTCATTTATTCTTCAGTGTGCCAGACAATGATTCTTAGACTGTAAATTCCAGAAACCTGCTGGTCTGCATTGGTAGATGTAAATTCCTCACTAGGATTTCTTTACCTCTAAACTGGGAGTCAGAGAAGTAAGTTCTAGTACTACCTCCACCATCAGCTAGCTGTGTGACTATGGTAAATCATTACCTCTCTTTGTCTCAGTCTCTTTACCTGTGAAATGAAAGGCCTGGATTAGATAATCTCCAAGGTTCCAAACTTTATTATTTTATGAGTCTATATGGTCATGATATCCTATGACAGAATACTAGGTACATTTCCCTATAGAAACACCATGAAAAATAGTATTTAGGTCCAATTGTTCCATCTGTGCCATACTTTGGGTATATCATGGAGCCATAGAAAGTTTTGTGGCCTGAACTGAAAACCTAACCATCATTTACAACATTGTTTCTGTGGAAAAGTACATTCCTAATTCCAAACAACCAAATGAAAAATGAACTTTTGGAACATAGCCGGTTGCTAAGTCAAAAGAATATAGAAATAAAAATGCCTTTTGAAGACCCAAGAAAATAATTTTGAAAGTTAGCAAAGGCTTTTTCTACATAGCTTTTTGAAATTGGATTCCATAATAAATTAATATTATACATTTTAAAATCTCCTTTGCCAGTTCTTTATCTATGTCATGTCTATTAACTGTGGCTATCCCCCATGGCTCTATCCTGGGATCTCTTAAAATTTATTTTTAAAAACTTCTACATACATTTACATTTTTTCTTCCTACTGCTCTCCTCCCATTGACCAATAACAACAACAAAACAAAAAACAAAAAATAAAACCCTCATCATAAATATGTGTAGTCCAGCAAAACAGATTCTCAGATTGTTCATTCCTCAGAATGTATGTCTCTGGCAGGAGGTAGGTGTCATGTTTCATCTTCAGTGTTGTGGGCTTATGATTTATCATTGCATTGATCAGGATTCTAAAGGCTTTCAATGTTGTTTTTCTCAATAATGTTGTTGTCACTGTGGAAATGAATCTCCTAGTTCTGCTCACTTTGCTCTACATTAGATCATAAAGATCTGCCCAGTTTCCTCTGCAACTGTCTATTTCGTCATTTCTTATGGCACTGTAACATTCCATTTTACTCATATAGCATATTTTGTTTAGCTATTCCCCAATAGAATAGTCTCTTGGTTTCGAACTTTGGTCTTCTATGAAAAAAGTTGTTAGAAATATTTTTGCACATATAGATCCTTTTCCTTTTTCATTGATCTCTAGTGGTATGGCTGGTTCAAAGCTTATGCAAAATTGAGTAGTTTGGGGACCACAGTTCCAAATTGTGTTCCAGAATGGCTAGAACCAATTAATCTACAGCTCTACCAATAGTGCACTAGTGGTCTAGCCAATCTTCTCCTTTCATTCTATACCATCTAACCAAGTGATCTCATAACCTCCCCATGGTTCAATTATCTTCTCAATACAGATGAGTCTCAGATTTTTATTTCTAGCCTTAGTCTCTCTCCTGAGCATGTCATACATTTCTAGCTGCTTCTTAGACATGCTGAACTGGTTGTCCCATAGGTATCTGAGACTTGAAACAAAACAAAATTCATTTTCTTCCCAAACCCTCCCCTCTTCCAAACTTTCTCATTACTATGGAGGGAGCTACCATCCTTCCAGGCTCTTAGGCTTACAGCCTCAGTGTCATCCACAGCTCTTCCCATTCATCCAACATGAACAAAATGTTGCTGAATCTTCTTGTTTCTACTTTTACGTCTCTCATATACATTCTCATTTCTCTTCTCATACTGGCAACCATCCTAGTACAAGCCTTGATTACCTCTGTCCTGGACTATTACCATAACCTTTGTCCAGAGAAAAGAACTGATAGATAGAAATATGTATAGGATAATCTTACACCCCCCCATGTGTATAAATGTAAATGTATATGTATATATACCTATACCCATACCCATACCCATACCCATGCATCTACACACAAACACACACACATATATTTGTGTCTAATGGTAGCCATCTCTGGGAGGAAGGAGGGGAAGGGAAAAAAAAAGAAATTTACATGATAATTTTCTTGTGTATTTGGAGAGAATAGCAAATTGCTCATGGTAGATTTGTAGTTTCATGTGTAAACATCTTTTTTATTGTACTGTGTTAGGGAAATGCTTTTTTTGTACTGTGAATTGAAAATAAAATAAATTTTTAAAAAATAACCTTTTAATTTCTCTCTCTGGCTTCTAATCTCTTCTTACTTCAAACCTCCAAACTGTCTTCCACTCAGCTGGCAAAGTGTAGGTCTGATTGTATCATCCCCCTACTCAATGAACTCTAGTGCTAAACTCACTCTTACCTCTGGGATCAATGTCAAGTCCTCTTTTTGGCATTTCAAGGCCATCACGACATGGGCTCCATCCTACCTTTTCAGTCTTCATATATGCTCTGATCCAATTTCATTGGCTTATTTGCTGTGCCTGGACACTCCCTATCCTAACTCTGTCTTTGCATTGGCTATCTCCTGTGCTTGGAATTTTCCTTAGAATATTCCTAGAAATGTTAAAAGTTTGTTTTTTAAAGTTTTAAAAAAAAGTTTGTTTTTAAAAATTATTGGAGGGGCGGCTAGGTGGCGTAGTGGATAAAGCACCCGCCCTGAAGTCAGGAGTACCTGAGTTCAAATCTGGCCTCAGACACTTAACACCTGCTAGCTGTGTGACCTTGGGCAAGTCACTTAACCCCAATTGCCTCACTAAAAAAACCCCAAAAAACAACAACAACAACAACAACAACAACAGAAAATTATTTGACATATACTTATTCCCTAAGATATAGGATCTGAGAATTAAAGCTAGAAGGGGCTTTGAGACCATTAATTCCGTCCCTCTCATTTCAGAGATGAGCAATCGATAAGGCCCAGAAAGGTCAAATGATATATGGTATCTTAGAGGTGGAGAAAGAAGGAAGTCACTTTAAAGGTAATTGAATCCAGGGCAGCTAGATGGCGCAGTGGATAAAGCACCAACCCTGGATGCAGGAGTACTTGAGTTCAAATCCAGCCTCAGACACTTAAAACTTACTAGCTGTGTGACCCCTGGGCAAGTCACTTAACCCCAATTGCCTCACCAAAAAAAAAAAAAAAAGGTAATTGAATCCAAACTCTTTGTTTTACAGATATGAAGATGGACACCCAGAGAGATGAAGAGACTTGCCCAGGGCTAGTAAATGTCTGATGTTGATTTGATCCTAGTCTCCTTGATTCCCAGCCTGACACTCTATCCAATATGCCTTGCTGTTTTACAATATAGCTTTAGCAAAATGGTTGACTTTTTAACCTCAAAATAAACTAAAGTAACAAGACAGGGTTGATTTTGGAGCTGAGTTGGGCACCAATGCCAGATAAGAGAATGGAAGTTGTTACAAGGCAAATTCTTCCAATTGGGAATATTACTCTTCCCTAAACTTAGCTTCCCCACTCCCACCCCCAACCATGTTTCTTCTTTATCCTGCCTGCTGCTAAAAAGATGGAGAGAAAATATTGGAGTTGATAGACTTAAATTGACTAAATCTAGAAAGTCAGTTTATTGCTCAGACTTGTAGTAGAGTTCTGTCTTAACTGGATCACAACATGTTTAAATGAATGTCAAGTGGTCTGAGATACTGTCAGATGGTTTGTAGGGATTTTTTGTGTTTGCTTAATGTCATGGGGTGCAGAGCACCCCAGAATTTCTCTGGGGCACATCAAGGAGGACAGATAACGCCTAGAGAGATAAGCAGAACCAAATTGGACTGAGCTAGCTTCGGATTCCCACCCCCTTCATTCCGGTCTCCCTTGGGTGTGGCTGCGGCCTTTGTGTCCTGAAGAGCCACCCCTCACCGAATTCCTCTAGTCACTACCAGTGGGGGATGGTCCTCCCTCACTAAGGAACTTTTCACAGGCAGATGGTCCACTCCCATCAGTCCTCTATAAAAGTACCTTCCAGTCTCCTGTTGGAGGAGATTTGGTACCTCTGAGCCATGTGCTTTGTGCCTATCTCCCCATGAGAAGTCCAAGGATTTCTGTCATGGTTTCCCTCCCCCAACCCTTCCATTCCCTTGGCCCTAAATAAACTACCACCTTTCTAACTACTTTTGTGTGCAAGAGGGTGTAATTCTTTAAAGAGTAATTCATAAGAACCCCGACCCTTACCCCAACCCGTACCCCACTTTCCCCATTACATTAATCTGACATTTTCTTCATCATTTACATATGGCTCTAAGGACATCTTGATTAGGTCCTGAAGCTAAAGTCTTGACTAGAAATGACATCAGTTTTAAACAAACATTTTAATGAAACATGTAGTATAATATAATGGAATAATTTGCCTTTGCCCCATATGAAAATGAATCTCATTGTGTTATAGTCATACTATATTTTCTACAGCAGATTGGGTTTCACCTTAAGAACTATTGACTCCACCTACATATACCAGATTATTTACTCTCGCTCCAGAGTTCAGCACGACAAACATTTGTCACAAAATCACAGAATCTAAGAGTTGGAAGGTACTTCAGAGGATATCATATTTTACCTGAACAGGAATCCTTTCCACAACATTCCTAATGAGTGGTCATCCAGCCATTTACTAGAAGAACTTTTGTGATATCTGGAAGCAGCTCATTTCACTTTTGTGCAGTCTTAATCTTAAGGAAGTTTTTCTTCATATCAAGATCCAGTATTTGAAACATCTACCTTTTGCTTCCACTTCTGCCCTCTGGGGCTAAGCAGAAAAGTCCTATCTTTCTATAACTCTCATGCTCCAAGGCTAAATAATATGGGCTGTCTGATCTATGTGCATAGGCAGGGAGGAAATAGAAAATGTAGGCAAGCCAGGGTCTCTGCCCTAATGGAGCTGATGGGCTAGGGAAGGGTTATCCATATTGATAGACATATATCCATAAATCCATAGATAAAATTGTGGCTCACACTAATTAATACATGACAAGTGCCTTAGAGGTGTCTAAGAGAGGTCTTTCCTTGTGGGGAGAGATCAAGGAAGACTTTTTTGAAGGAGGTGGCATTTTAACTCAACTTGACAGGACTAGAATTCAACCAATGAAGAATGCAAGGTAGGGTATTCAAGACATAGGGATGAGCTTTGACAATGACACAGAGAGAGGAAAGCATGATAAGGATCCTAAGGAAGATGTGAACGATATGAGTGCAAGGGAGTGAATGGACACAATTATATTATGGAGGAAGACTCAATGGGGCTTTGTCATTGTTTGGAAATGGAAAAAGAAAGAGGGTGAAAGAGGATTTGAAGATCAATAAATTATTTAATAAGTATTTACTAAGCACCTATCATATGCCAAGCATTGTGCTACATATTGGAGATACAGATGGTGAAATGATTCTTCACTTCACAGAGTTTCTTATGTCCTATGTAGGGGGCAAAATGTGGACATATAAGTTCATACTAAATGTAAGATTAGGAATTATCAGTAATTTCTTTGTTATAAGGAACTCCCAGATAAGAGAACAAATCTCTCTCAATCACTTTTCTGTCTCTGTCTCTCTCTCTCTCTCTTTCTCTCTCTCTCTTTTTCATTGAGATGGGGGTAATTTGTTGTATGGGAGTGTGAGAATATTATTACCAAGGACTCCCCCTGATGAGAGAGCATGGGTTGACCTTTCTAAGGTCAATCCAATGTCCAGAACTTACCTCACAATTCATGGACCACCTTAAAGTCATGTCAATCAATGAACTTGAATGCTACCAACCAATTGGCTTGGAGCTGTGTGTGAGGACAGTCTCTCTTCCTGTCCTTCAGGGAGCTTCTGCTCAAAGAGACACAGGATCTTTCTCTTGGTGGCCTGGGACTCTTAGGTGGAGGCAGCTCTTTCTTCTCTCTCTCCCACATAAATCTTAGCTAGGTTTTCCTATTCTTTCAGAGACACATGTTCTCTTTTCGTTAACCTCTAACATACTTTAATAAATGCTTAATGCCTAAACTACTGCTGAAGCTTCTAATTTATAAGTAAATCCTAGCTAGCTTTCCCCACACTGGGGACAGATAAGGTGACCACACATATTTAGTTTTACCCGTCACAGGAGTCTTGGTCCTTTTTAGTATTAGGTGGATAACCTCTGGTTCCCTAGGAGGCTGACTCCCTGAGTTATTGCCTGGGCAACAAGTATCTAGTTGCTATGTCAGCACAGGGCCTTAAAAAAACACTTAGTTATACTCATCAGATTAGAAATAAATGACAAAAATTGGAAAATGTAATTGTTGAGGGGATATAAGAGGTCAGGTACAGTGATATACTCTATATGATGCTGTGAAATACTCTAACTATACAGGAAAGCCATTTGGAACTATAACCATAAAGCCACTTTACTATATTTATCCCTTTGATCTAGTGGTACCACTGCTGGGCATATGTCCTCAAGTGGTCAAACATTGAGGGAAATTGTAAACGACAGGTTGTGTTCTGTTTTGCCCACATGAGTACATATGGGTTTGTCTTGTCATGGCTTATATAGAGGTATGAATAGCTATCTCTACAGTCTCCTCCATCTATTCTTCTCCAAAGGGAGTCTTTGATTCTAGCCACAATGGGAGCAGGAGGTTGGGGCCAGAGGCTGGCCTCTCTGTTTTACTGAGAGAATGGGTACTGAGCTGGAATTATGTTTATATCTAACTCATTAAATATTGATAGTCTAGAGGAAAGAAATTTTAGCTTTAAACTGAGTTCTTGATCACTATCCCTTAATGGGAAAGGAGTGCTTCAAGCTATACTTCCAAGGCTTGACTCACTTTTCACCAAATGCTAATTCCACAATGAACACGTGAAGCAAATAAACCTATTTATTCAAGCTGAGAGCAGGCAGAAACTACAGAAGGTGTGCAGATGAAAATACATGCCATGTAATACAAAGAATAGGTCAGCTCTCCCATTGAAAGTGAGATGTTTCAGCTCAACAAAGAGTCCCTGATCTCACCCCAGGGGAAATTCCCTAAAGTCTTGAGTAAGGTAGGCTGAGGACATAAATAGAGTTCTGGCTCCTCTACATGTCAGCCTCTTCCCAAAGTCTGTCTCTCTGTTTAGAGACCTGAAGAGAATCTAGAATCACATGTTTTCTTTTTCAACGCTGGAAAGTAGAATACCCAAATCTTTCTTTTCCCAAGCTCTCTCCAAGTCTGCCTCTCACATAGACACTAGCCATCTCCACTAATAAAGAGAATCAAATATAAATGGCTGCTAAGGCACAAATTAAGTATTTATAGTATCAATTTTAGTTATGGCAAAGAATTGGAAACAAAGTACATGCCCATAAATTATGCAATGACTGCACCAATGAATGTAAAGGAATATGATGAATTCAGAGAAACCTGAATTCTTTCCTTTATGGGAAGATTTGTATGAATTGATAGAATGTGAAGTGAGCAGAATCAGAACAATTTACATGATTACAATAATTTTGAAAGATTACAGAACTTTTAACAATACACTGACCAATTATGACTTTTGGAAGACTGATGATGAAACATGCTACTCACTTCTTTGTAGAGAGGTGATGGATGAGAAGTTCAGAAGGAGATATATATGGCCAATACATGGCAGCTAGGTGGCACAGTAGGTAGAGCACTGACCCTGAAGTTGGGAGGACCTGAGTTCAAATCTTATTTAAGACACTTATTAACTGTGTGACTGTGGGCAAGTCACTTAACCCCCATTGCCTTAAACATCAGGGTCCATCTCCAGTGGTCCTGATGTGTATATCTTTCCACTAGACAGAGATGTCTCTGGAGGCTCTGGTTGGTGACTTTGCACAGCCCTCCCTCACTTCAATTCACTTCAAGTCATGACATCATCCTGATGTCATGGTTCTCTTTGAGAATGAAGGACAAACACAACATGGCTAATATATTGAACTGTTTTGCCTCCCTATACATATTATTTGTTATAAGAGAGACATTATTTTGGTGAGGAAGGTGAGTTAATGTGTGGTGAGACATTAAAAAAAAAAGACATTTAGGGGGCAGCTAGGTGATGTAGTGGATAAAGCACCAGCTCTGGATTCAGGAGGACCTGAGTTCAAATCCGGCCTCACATACTTGACACTTACTAGCTGTGTGACCCTGGGCAAGTCACCTAACCCTCATTGCCCTGCAAAAAAAAGACATTTAAAACATTTCTAAAGGGAATTTCAGAATGGGTCATATTATGGGCCTGGGGTACTTTAGAAGTTTTCTGGGGGAACTTAGGGAACCTTCTCCTTGAGAAGCTAAACCAAAGGACAGACACAGACACACCTAAAGAAACCAGTCTTCCCCACCCCTGGTGAGATAATCCTATTAGGCATGGCTATTGCCTGAGTGGAGCCAAGGAGACAGAGATAACTGCAGAAGTCCTTTCATTCAAGCTTTCCCCACCCCCAAAGGGAACTTTCCATTGTCAGATGTTGATCACCCCCCCTCACCCAACTTCTCCCAGCCCACCCCATCTACCATCTATAAAAGCTATGGCCTTTCTCCTGTTCAGGGATATAGGTATCTCAAAGAACCATGTATCTGGATCTATCACCCCTTGAGACTGCTCTTGAGGTTTCCTTTCTCTAGCGCTCAAATAAAACATTATTTTATTCTAATCGAATTTGTGTGTGAGAGGGTGTAATTCTTTAAAGAGGAATACCTAAGGACCCCCCACACCAACCATTTCCCCCATGACAGGTCACAAACTACGAAACACAAGTTCATGGTTCCATATGTAATCTTTATAAAATGAAATATTTTTATTTGTTGATGATTATTTTATTAATCCTAAAAAAATGAAATTTAATTTAAAGAAATGCAGGAAGAATGAGATAGTACCCTCATCTTAAGGGAGGTGACAGTCTAGCAAGGGGCTAAGACACTTGAGGTGGAATGAGTAGAAAGAGTTGTGGGTATGGAGCCAGAGGACTTGAGTTTGAATCCTGGTGCTATATTTACCATTTGTGTAACCCTGGACAAGTCATTTAACATACCTGGACCTTAATTTCCTCAACTGTAAAATTAGGATGTTGGTCTAGATGGAGTTTAATGCACTTTTTAGCTTTAAATCTATGATCCTATGAAATCACTTCACAGTCCGAGAATCAAATCTGTTAAAGGTTGCCCTACTGGGGAAAAAAATGTATACTGGTATGTATGGAAGTAGTAGGGAAGCTTTGAGAGGTGAGGCAGGCCTCTTAAGTAGTCACAAGAATTTTCTGTGTGATCTGAGTCCCATCACCTCCCATGGTGAGAGACCAAATCATTTCTGGATTGAGGAATAGTGCTTCCCTATTGTCTTTAAACTTTTCTGTTGGGCATTTAAAGACCTTTATAATCTGGGTCCTACCTATTTTTCCAGGGTAATTAAACCATACACCTCTTCACATTGAAATGTCAGCCAACCTGGCCTATGTATTAATCCTTGTCTCTGCTTTCCAGTTGCCTCTTTCATTTTGTATAGTATGTCTCCCATTTCTGAAGCGTTCAACCTCTTTACTTCAGCTTCTTGGAAAATTATTCCTCCCTTCAAGGTTTTATCCAAGTGCTACATCCTTTAAGATACTATTATTTCCCTGAATTGTTAGTCTTTCCTTCCCTCATATGACTTTGTATTAATTTATACACACACATGTGTATATATGTCTATGTCTATGTATATCTTGTATCTTTTCATTTGTCATTTAATTTAATTTAATCTTGTGAATTCCCGTTAGAATAAAAGTTCCTTGAGGGCAAGGACTATCTTTTTTTTTTCTTTTTTTTTGGTATCACTGGAGTCAAATATACTTCCTGACACATGATATGTGTTTTATAAATGCATGTAGAAATTAAAAGAAAGGAAACATGAAGACCAGGTAATAACACAGTGATTTGATGTACTCAAGAGATGGCTGTAGCTAATAGCATTTTTATTGTGATGTTAAGGTTTGCAAAAAGTTTTACAAATATCATCTCATTTGATCCTCACAACTACCCTTGGAGGTAGGTACAATTATTATCTCCATTTTACAGATGAGGAAAATGAGACAGACAGAAGCTAAGTGACTAACAGAGGGTCACACAGCTAATACATGTCTAAGCCATTATTGGAACTCAGGTCTTCCTAAGTCCAGTTCACTGTCCAGTGCTTCATCTAGCTGCATGGCAGTGACAAACTCTTAATTTGTCACACTTTACTAATACGATTGATTGCATTTTATACACATTTAGAGATGAAGACTTTTTACACAGTTAAGTCTTCATTCATTCAATAGTACCTACTATAGTAGGGTGCCAACTATGTGAGAGGGGCAGCTAGGTGGTGCAGTGGATAGAGTACTTGGCCTGGAGTCAGGAAGACTCATCTTCTTGAGTTCAAATCTGGCCTCAGACACTTACTAGCTGTGTGACCTTGGGTAAGTCACTTAACCCTGTTTGTCTCAGTTTCCTCATCTATAAAACAATCTGGAGAAGGAAATGGCAAACCACTCCATTATCTTTGTCAAGAAAAACCCAAATGAGGTCAAGAAGATCTGGACAAGACTGAAAACAACTGGACAACAGCAAATGCTATGGTGAGAGGAAGCATAACCTGGTGGCTAGAGTGTTAAACCTCAGACTCAGAAAGACCAGGGGCTAGATTCTACCTATGACACACGTTAATTGTGCGACCCTGGGAAAGCCATTTTGTCTCAGTGGCCTAGACATATAGTCTATTAAGGAACATGATTTCTACTCCATTTCATCAAAAGCAAGGAGTTGTCAGGGTCCAATTCTAGACTTCCATTTCTTAATGGTATGAACAGAAATAGAAGTTCAAGGATACAAACCCATTTGGGGAATTAGACTTTTTGCTTAGAAGGATTTCAGCCCAGGGAACTTTTTTGCAATCATTTTTTTTCTTTTCTCATTAAATGATTTATTAAAGTTAATAGTCAGCATTTATATAATTTTACAGTTAACAAAGAACCTTCACATACTTTTTTTTTCAAAAAGTATCACACTTTTAGAAGACTATGTGACTGAATTTGTTGTTGTTCCTCCTTCATTTTCATAGGGGACCAATGACATCAGGAGGATGTTTTGACTTGCTCTTGAATTGGATTTAAATGAGGCAGAGATATACAAAGTTGTCAGCCTCACTCTCTCTTCCAGAGTCATCAGAGTCCAGTGTCAAGACAAAAGTCAAGATGACCAGCAATGGCCCAGGATGCAGTGGTTGATCATGGCCTTTCTAAATTAAAGTCTTTCACAGGTCTGTTCGTTTGAGGCAACACCTATTCAATTACTAAGGGCTAGGTAAGAATTGAGAGAAAGATAGCCTAGTTTATCATAATAAAAGTGGAGAGAGGGACCACATGTGCTGAGTGAATAAAAAGTAAAGGAGGATGAAGAAGAGGGGGAGAAGAGGAGGAAAGGAGGAGAAGGAGGAAGAAGAAGGAGGAGGAAGAAGGAGGAAGAGGTGAAAGAGGAGGAGGAGGAGGGGGGGAGGAGGAGGAGAAGAAGAAGGAGAAGAAAGAAGAAACAGTAGCATCCCTCAACTGGATGTGACTGAATTTATAATTGAGGTGCAAGGTCACATAACTCATAACTGCCATAGCTAGTGAAGTGGGGGGTGGATTTAATTGATCAAATTGATCATGAGGCATCCCAAATAATTACAAGACTCAGTGACTCAGTTTCCTAAGTTTTATTAAAAAACTGTGAGGCCACAGGGAGAATCACCCTAGGGGTGTGTTTTTAGGGTTTCAACATCATAAGGTGAACCTAAGGACACATTTGGTCCTTCTGTGAATGTTGCTAAAGACATGTTTAAACTTGTGAGACCCCAAGACTTTCTCTGTTTAGGATATTTCTTTACTTTAAGATCCAGTTTCTAGGTACAATTTCTATTTCCTGTCATCCAGGATTATTAATCCCTGGCTACTGTTTAAGCTTCTGTTGATAGTGTTGGTTGATAGGGACTAACCCTTTGGTTACTTGTCCATAAGAATACAAACCTTAGTTTCTCTGTTGACACTTTTAGCTACTATTGATAAGAACTTTTAAGCTACTGTTGATTAGAGCTCAGGTCTTAGTTAAGGCACAGGTCTTAAGTTATCTGTTAACCCTTTTTAGCCTCCTCCATCAGCTAGGACTTTGACTTCAAACTTCCTTTGCTGCTTTTCATGTGCCTATAGAAGGCTTGTTTAGCTATTTCCCCAGTTGATGGTCATTCCTTTGATTTCCCATTTTTAGCCACCACAAAAAGAGCTGCTATAACAAATATAATTTTAAAAAGAGTTTTGAGAAAAGGGTAGGAAACTGGTTGTTTCTCCATGAGGACCTCTGACTACTGGAAGGACACCTTTTTGCTAACCTAAGCAACACAATCAACATATCATATTGATTTGTCTCTTTTATCTCCCAGATTGTATCTATTCATCTTTGAAAATAGGGTAGGGACTGGACCTTTTCCTCAATTTTTTTTTGCTGGTTCTGTGTGTGTGTGTGTGTGTTTTGTTTTGTTTTTTTGGTGAGGCAATTGGGGTTAAGTGACTTGCCCAGGGTCACAAAGCCAGTAAGTGTTAAGTGTCTAAGGCTGGATTTGAACTCAGGTCCTCCTGACTCCAGGGCCGGTGCTCTATCCACTGAGCCATCTAGCTGCCCCCACTGGTTCTTTATCTAGATTACATTAATAAAGTCTAGATATCTTCCAAGGTTCTGTGCTAGACTCCCATCTCTTCTCTCTATATACTATTCACTTGGTGATCTCATCAACTATCTTGGTTCAATTATCATCTTTATGCATATAGTGCCAAATCTATATATCCAGCCCTAGTCTCTGTCTGGATCTCCAGTCCTGGGTTACCAACTGGCTTTTGAAAATCTCAGACTGGATGTCCTATCATCCTCTCAAACTCTAAATGACCAAAAGAACTCATTATCACTTCCCTCAAACCCTCCCCTGTTCCCAACTTTCCTGTTGCTGTCCAAGGCAGTACAATATTCCTTGTAGCCCAGGCTTGCTACTTTGGTGTCATTTCCTTGACCACTCTCTTATATTTACTCTACTCATCCAATTAGTTGTCAAAACTTGACATTTCTACCTTTATAACATGTTTCATATACATCTCCTTTCTTTGCACTCAGCCACCAACCTGGGCAGGTCCGTTTTACCTTATGTTTAGACTACTGTAAAAGTCTTCTGGTTGATCTCCTTGCCTCAAGTCTCTCCCCACTCCAATCCGTCCTACTTTTCCTGAAGAGTTGGTCAGCACAGTACGTCACCTCTACTCAATAACTTCACTGGCTCTCTATTACCTCCAAGATCAAATATAAAATGCTCTTTGACCTTTAAAGCCTTTCACAATTTGGCCCCTTCCTATCATTCCAGTCTTCTTACACTGTACTATATTACCTTTATTATCTAGCAATACTTGCCACCTACATTCTGGCTGCTTCTCATATGAAACACCATTTATTTCCCCAAGGCTGTGCTTTTTCACTGGCTATCCCTCATACTTGGAATGCTCTCCTCTGTCACTTCCACCTACAGCTTCCCTGGCTGTCTCCAAGACTCAGATCATATCTCAATTTCAGTAAGAAGCCTTATCCTTCTGTTTACAACTGCTAGTGCCTTCCCTCAGTGATTATCTTCCAGCCAGTTTGTACATATTTTGTATGTATATAGATATTAAAATGTTGTCTCTCCCATTATAATGTTAATTCTTTGAGGGTAGAGAACTGTGTCTTTACTTTTCTTTTTATCCCTAGCGATTAGTAGAGCACCTGGAACATAGTAAGTGCTTAAAAATTGCCTCTTGACCAAATTGTGATTATACTGGTATTAGGAACCCCATGAGGAGAAAACTCCCTTTACCCATACAGGTTAGCAACTTATTATATTAGGGAATTGCCTGGAACATTGAAAGATTAGGTAACTTGTCCAGGGGCATATATGTTAGAGGTTGGATTTGAACTCAAGTCTTCCTAGCTCTGAGCCTTTCTTTCCACTACTCCACACTACTTCTCTTTCCTTAGAAGTGAGCTATGAAGATATAACTAGGGTAGGGTGATAAGAGCTTCACCTTGGGCACTGAAATTTAAGGGACATTGACAACCCACTCCTTCAACAGGATAGAATCAACTAATCTTAGCACTTAGCAAGAATAATTAAAATAGGAAGATACCCAGCTTGCATGATTCTTTCCTTCCACTCCCCTCCTCTCTCAGAAATCCTCAAGTAACCATGCTTTAGGTTTCTTTTTGGTTGAATCCTGCCCTATTCCACTTCCCCTAGGCAGTAGCACCTCCAGTAGTGGTGTGAGATGTGCTGGAGTCTCTATCTATCCTGATCAAGGTGGTATGCCTAGGTCTTGCCCCCTGTGGGGCCATGTGCCCTAGGTTCTCCCTCTCCCATCCCTGGGTGGAATTTTTCTTTAAATATTGATTTGAAAGCTCTTTCCTGCTGTTTTTTCCTGAGTGTATTTAAAAAAAAAAAACTTTCCTGGAGCACAGAAATTGCTAGTTCTGGGTCTGGCAAATCCCCATGAAATGTCGCTATCAGCATCACCAAGAAACGGATCACGACAGAACAGCTGGAGCCCATGACTGAACTTTCTGCTCCTATTCAGAAACTTAGCAGAACCCTGACTCAAAAAGGGAACATTTCACAAAGTGGGTCCCTGCTGCCAAATAGACAAGTGAATACCTGGGGCAACCAAGATACATTTATTTCATGTCAGTCAAATCATGAGATAATAGACTCTCTAAAACACTCTACATTCTAGTTACTTGTTCTTTCCCAGAATGAAAAAAACAGTAGAGGTAATTGAAAGCAGATAGGCAGAGAGTAGTCAGGCATGTGAAAGGCCCAGCAAATGGATAATATTTTTGGGCTATGAGCTGGGGCTTTCCAGGGAAGACTGCTGGCATAGTAAGGACCCACTGGATGAATTCTTCCAGTTTGGTAGCACTGAGAAAAAATCTCCACTTCCCTCCATGGACAAAAGTGAGTTTGATCCATGTACTGAAGTCTGGATAAACATAGATATTGGAATTTGCTTTCTTTAAGCTCCTCACTATGTTTTCTTGACTATTTTCCTTCAATATTTTTATCATCTGAGAGCCAGCTTTTTCATCTTGTTGGGGTCTGGATCCTAACATGCTGTGGACTTTCTCCAGTTCACCTGTGGTCACCAGTGAATTTTGTGGTATTGTAGGTCCCATGACATTGTGGATCAGTTCCACTATTTCTCTGCTCTTCTCTCCATCAGGAAGCTCTACACAATGCAAGGTGGAGCACGCACTCTGAGCTTCAAGTTCTGTGGCTATCTTCTTCAAAACAGTGACATCTGATTTTATTAAGAGGAGATCATTAGCCATTTGGGATCGCCTGTCTTCATTAACACTCACCCTCATTTCTATGACTTCCATCTGCTTCTGGTAAGTGTCAATTTTTTCCTGGATTATGGACACGGCGGTAACAATGTCAGTCAATTGGCTCAGGAGGACATCTTGGGAAGTCTTAATGTCTTGAAACATTACAATTAAGTTCATATCCCCATCTCTGCAGAAGGCATCTAGGGGATGAGCATCTGTAGCCTTAGACACTATTCTTACTGAAGTCCGGGGCTGTACCTTGCAATGCTGAACATCATTTTTAAAATATTTTTGCACTGAATAGTTATTTGTGGTCCACATTTGCCCCGCTGCAGCTTTTACCCTTTTGGTCAGAAGTCGATGCATTTTGCATAGTAAAATTGCGTGGATATGGTTGAGGGGAAAGGGAAGGGGAAATTAAGGGAAGGGAAGGAACTAAGCCAAAAACACAGGAGAAAATAATGCTGGAACAAAATAGGTTTCCCCTTACTATTTGTTGGATGCCTTCCGTGTATGCCAGCTAGAAGGTCCTAGCATGAAGAACACCAGAGGTAATGGGAAAGGATTCTGGGTTGCTCTCCTCTCTATAGGACAAACCAAGTAGAATTCACTGAAATACTGGCAAATTCCATAGCCCTTTTATGGGTTGGTCAGATGACCAGACTCTGATGTCACAATGGCTATTGCCATGGAAGTTGTTCAAGTTTAAAACTATAAAATAGCATTGTATTATACCTTTCGTGGATATCTTAATTGCATTTTATATTTCTTTATATCATCAACTTTTGAAAATCTGTCCTTGGAAAAATGGAACTTTTGGCCCATTTAGCATATTTGGAGTGTGTTGTGTTGTTTCAGTCATGTTCAATTCTTAGTGACCCCATTTGGGGTTTTCTTGGCAAAGATGCTAAAGTGGTTTGCCATTTCCTTCTCCAGTTCATTTTATAGATGAGGAAACTGAGGCAACCAGGATTAAGTGACTTGCCCAGGGTCACACAGCTAATAAGTACCTGAGGTGGGATTTGAACTTAGGTCTTCCTTATTCCAGGCCTAGTGCTCTATCTACTGGGCTACCTAGCAGCCTCTATTTGGAGTTAGCCTTTAACTTTATTCCTTGGACATTCAGCTTATTTCTAATAATAATAATAATAATAATCTTTGAACATATTAGTGATAAAATGACTAAGTATATTATAATTGTTTATCTAGGGATCTAAAATTTATTCCTGAGATTTATCTCTCTCATTTCATACTACTCATGATTATCTGCAAATTTTGATATTTTAAGGATTATGATTTTTTCAGCAAAGATATCCCCTTCACTCATGCAATTCACAATAACTTAGAGAGTTACCTAGAGCACTGAGAGGTTATTAAGCATTAGTGTTTGATGTGGTCCAAGAAATCATTCATTGGTGACCTATTCTCTGATAATGAGCATCTCTGAACTTAATTAATTCTGTCCTGTGATGACAGACAGTCTCTTGCTGGGATCATACTCAGAGCTTTTCCATCTTAGAAGGACCTACAAGAGGTTGTGATTTGCTAGATCCAGGCTAACCCCTCACATTAGGATGAGGTATCAGAACAGGTACAGAACCAAAACCCAATCTTTGACATGACCTCTCTATATCCTATCATCATCATCGTCGTTATTTTCATATTATCTATGTAATAGCAACAGTTGTCCAGAATGAAGATGCTAATAGTTCCATGGTATTCTGTTCTGATCAGATATATCAGGAGTATTCTATTCGATTCTGCATTTTAGAAAGGATTTTGACAACCCACAAGATTTCCAAACAAGGGCAACGAGGATGGTGAGATGATCAGAGACCATGTCATATAAGGGTATTTTGGGAGGATCTAGGGATGTTTATCTTGGAAAAGAAGATTGAGGGGAGGAAATGATAGATTTTTTCAAGTATTTAAAGGGTTGAAGGGTTCCATTTATTTTGCATGTCCCCAGTGGAAGGAGGAGCAGTCAGTGGAAACTGTAGAAGGCTGGAAGGCTTTATTTAGTTCAACCTAAGGAAGAGCTTCCCAACTTGGAACAGACTGCCTTGGAAGGTAGCTGCTTCTCTTGTTCTGGAGGTCTCCCAGCAAAGGCTGAATATATACCGTGCAACATTTTTATCAGTAGCTTGCATAAAGGCACAAATGACATCAAAGATGTGGATGTCATGTGGATACTAGTAGGGAAGTGGTAGAGGCAGAAGCATTGTGCTGGAGCCAGTGCTTGCCTTCTTGGGAGAGCTGGTGATTAAAATTTCAGAATAAGCATTTATATATACTTCAGAAATCAGCAAATGCTACAATCTGACTTGATTTATTATTTCGTTGATTTCATAGTGATGAAGTGATGAAGAAAATGCTAAAGATGCAGATTAAATTTAAAAGTGTATCCTGTGTACATTCTCTCCCTCTCCCCCCTCTAAGAGCCAGTTATTAAACATTTATCAGCAGATCACTGGATAGACAAGATTCTTTTTCAGGTACATATGGAAGAGATAGAAGAGTTCTTATAGACTTAAGGTTCATGAACTTAAAAAATTTTTTAAAAATATTTTTCCATACAATTAGTTTTCTTTGTCATCCTATGTGTTTTATTTTATTGAAAATCATTATTCTGTAGAATGCAGTCTTCACCAGACTGACAAATGAGTCCATGACACAGAAAAAAAGGTTAAGAACTCCTAGACTAGAAGATTTCTGAAGTCCTTTCCAGGTTGAATGTTTTGTTGAACTGCACTATGGTGTCTCCATCTATAATGATATGTGGATTAGGTCTGTATAGCACTATATAATTTTTTCTGAATTCCTCCTATAACACTGTCATCACCACTCACTTTGTCATGGATTCATATACTGTCATCTTCTATTTAACTGTTTGATGTACATGTGTTTCCTCTTCAATGACATTGTACAATGAGGTTATAAAGAGAGGATATTATTGGACTTCCAGTGATTCCCAACTCAGTATCCAGCACGGTGCTATACAGTAAGTCATTCAACAAATGTCTATTGAATTGAGCTGAATTTTAATTATGTGGTTAAAAGCAATGATCTTCTAAAGAATAATCTTGTGCAAGTGCTTCCTCTGGCCTCTATCCATCAATAGCTGTGTATACTGAAAGAGCCAGATGATTTTTTTTTTTTTGAGATTTTCCCTTCAACTTTTTTGTCCTCTTATCAAGTATCAGTGAATATTCCTTTTTACCCCTCTGGTGTTAGATATACAAGATACCCTACCAAAGCAAATGCCCACCCCAATGATCCTCTTCAATGATATACTGAAAGTAAAAAGGCAGAGGAAGTAGTGAAGATAGCAGCTACAAGCTACCTTTCTCTTTTCTTTGATAAATACATAACCCTTTTCATGTTCAACAAAATATCCAAGTAGAAAAACATTTAAGTGTTGACTATGGGCAGGACACTGTAGGAACAATTCTTGTGGTTAAGCCTTGTTTCCCTCCTTAGCTAGTTTTGTTTAGTCTAGTGATTTTAATCCCCAGCCTCCATTTTTCAAACATAGAACAAGGAGAATATTTGACTAATGGGGATGTTATATGGATTAAACTTTATACAAAGGGAATGAATGGGATTTCATCAGTATAGCGAACTTTCAGATAAGAAAATTCTTTCTACCAATGTAGATTGGAACCTTCTCAGCAAGAAGCTATAGGGAAGCCCAGCATACCAAGAGCTAAGTGACTTGCCCAGGGTCACATAGGCAGAATATGTCTGACAAGATTTGAATTCAGATCTTCTAGGCTTTAAGGCCTGCTCTTTATATACTATGCCCCACTCCCTCTATCAAACTACATAATGTCTGTAAAGACTTATTGTAATTATTATGACTTTTATTATACAGAGGCCCCAAATTAGCTCCTTTATCTCTAGGACATGCAGACTGGTAATGGGATTTTTACCCATTAATCACATTAATATTTGTGGCAACAGTCATATTTTTGTTTCATATTGAGGTTAAATTACAATGAAACCTCCAAGTCACTTTTTGTTTTCATTTGAGCTACATTTCTCCATCTTCTGTTGATACAGTTGATTTTTCAAAAATCCAAATGTAAGACCATAGTATCTGTACAATGGCTAGAGAGGAAGGTCCTTAAAACATAAGATACTAGGGGGCAGCTAGGTGGCACAGTGGATAAAGCACCAACCCTGGGTTCAGGAGGACCTGAGTTCAAATCTGGCCTCAGACACTTGACATTTACTAGCTGTGTGACCCTGGGCAAGTCACTTAACTCTCATTGCCCCACCAAAAAAACCCAAGCAAAACCAACCAACCAAACAAAAAAACAATATAAGGTGGTGGTGGTGGTGGTGGTTTGCCCTTTGTTCTTGAAGAGAACCATGACATTGGGAGGTGATGTTGTGACCTGCAGTGAATTGTATTTAAGTGAGGCAGGGCTGTGCAGTCACCAGCCCCACTATCTCCTCCAGAGCCATCTGGGTGAAGTGGCAAATTATACATCAGGATGACTAAAGATGGTCCCATATATTTGAGGCAATCAGGGTTAAATGACTTGCCCAGGGTTACACAGCTAGTAAGTGTCAAATGTCTGAGGCCAGATTTGAACTCACTTCCTCCTGACTCCAATGCCAGTGTTCTATACACTACACCACCTAGCTGCCCCTAAAACATAAGGTAGCTGTGTCCTGGGGAGGATTCTTTGAAGGATATGGTCAAGTATACACATACACACACAAACACACATCAGGGCTTCTTTAACTTTTTCCACTCATGACCCCTTTTCACCTGAGAAATTTTTACATGACACCAGGATATAGGCATGTCAAATAGGTATACATAATCTTTTACTGTTGTCAATTTTTTCCCAATTAAATTTTAAGACTCCTAGTTTAAGAAGCTTTGCTCTCTCTCCCTTTCTCTCTCTCTCCATATATATGATATATATATATATATATCATGATTCAAACACAAGATTTGAGATAAGCATAAAAAGCAAGACATATAAGTAATCATAACAATAATAATAAGGAATCATAACAAGGTTAGAGGGGTTTAGGGAAAGGGAATTGAGTGATAAGAGGGGAGACAGATTAAGAGAGGGAGGCAGGGGTCAGAAGTAGAATAGACATTTGAAGAGAGGACAGGATAAAAAAGAGAAGGATAAATAGAAGAAAATAAAATGGAGAGAAATATACTTAGCAGTAATAATTATGAATATGAATGGGATGATCTCATCTATAAAACAGAAGAGGATAGCAGATAACACAATCACAGTACAATAAGAACCAGGAACAGAATATATTATGCTTAAACTGAAGTAAAAATGGCAAAGTAGCAATCAAATCATAATATTACCTAAATTGATTTACTTAGTGCCATACCAATAAAAAATTATAGACCTAGAAATAAATAACAAAATTCATTTGGAGGAACAAAAGTACAGGAACATCAAGGTAATCAATGGGAAAATGTGATGGAAAGAGGCTTTATAGTACTAGATTTTTAAAATCTATTTTTAATTATCAAAACAATTTTGGTCCTAGATAAGACTCCATTGAGTGGTTGATCAATGGAAAAGATTAGGTTCAAATATACTGAAACAAATGAGCATAGTGACTTAATGAGTATGGTTTGAAAAACCCAAAGTTCCTAGTTGCTGGGGCAAGAACTCATTATTTGACAAAAACTGTTGGAAAAACTGAAAAAAGTTTGGTAGAAAGTAGGTATGCACCAACAGTTCAAACCATATACCCAAAGATAAGTTCAAAATAAGATCCATGGAGAGGGGAAAAATTCATGACCAAACAAAAGATAGAAAGGTTCACTGGAAGTAAAATGGTTAACTTTGATTATAGTAAATTAAAAAAATTTTGTATAAACAAAACCAGTGCAGCAAAAATTAGAAGGAAAATAGGGAACTGGGGGAAATTTTGTAGCAAATTTATGAGAAAGAACTCATTTCTCAAATATATATAGAGAACTGAGCCGAATTTGATAAAAAATAAAAGACGGTATTCCTCCAATTGATAAATGGTCAAAGGATATCAATAAGCTCTAATCACTAAATAATTAGAGAAGTGCAAATTAAAACAACTTAGAGTTACCACTCCACAGTCACTGGTTTGGCTAAGATGATAGAAAAGGAAATTGACAAATTCTGGAGGGGGTGTGGAAAAATAGGTGTACTAATGCACTGTTGGAGGAGTTCTGAACCAGTCCAACCATTCTTGAAAATAATTTGAAACTATGCCTAAAGGACTATAAAGCTGTGCACACCCTTTGGCCCAGCAATACTGCTACTACATCTGCATCCTAAGGAGATCAAAGGAAAAGGACTCATATGTGTAGAAATATTCATACCAGTTGTTTTTGTGGTGATAAAGAATTGGAAACTGAGGGGGATTGCCCATTCATCTAGGGAATGACTGAAACAGTTATGGATTATGAATGTGATTAGAATACTATTGTGCTGTAAGGAAATAATGAAAGGTAAGGGGCAGCTAGGGTGGCACAGTGGATAAAGCATCAACCCTGGATTCAGGAAAGACCTGAGTTCAAATCTGGCCTCAGGACACTTGACACTTATTAGCTGTGTGACCCTGGGCAAGTCACATTAACCCTCATGGCCTGTCAAAAAACAAAAACAAAGAAATAATGGAGATGGTTTCAGAAAAACCTGGAAAGACCATATGAACTGATCTAAAGTGAAGTGAGCGAGAACTAGGAGAATATTATACATAGTAAATAGCAGTATAGTAAATAAAATCAACTGCAAAAGACTCAGTAACTCTGATCAATACAATGATGCACTATAACTCTAATACACTCATGACTCGAATGCTAACTACCTCCAGATAGAAAACTGATGGCCTCTAAGTATAGAGTTATAGCATATTTTTTTTCCTTCCTATATTTTTGTTGCTTTCCCCCCAGAACATGTCTAATACAGAAATTGTTTTCGCATGACTTCTTATGTATAATGGGTATCATATTTCTTGCCTCCCTCAGTGGGTGAGGAAGCGAAGAGAATTTGAAAACTAGAAATAATAAATAAATGGATGACTGAATAACAAACAAAATACAAGAATCATAGTCCAAAGGGCACTGGAAAGACTAATGATAGACATAAGGAGGCTAAAACACATCACCATCCAAGAGCATCTATGTTTTAAATAGGGATAGCTATGATGTTGGTAATAAGAGATACGTCTATATACTTATAGAATTTGGTTTTAATTTTTACCTCTGATTACATTCCATCTATGTGACCTTCAGTAAATCATTTTAACCCTCTGGGCCTCAGCATCCAAATCTATAAAATAAAGATATTGGAACAGATTATCTCTAAGGTTAAATCCCACACCCCCATGTTGAGGAACTTTAGGTATGTTCTTAGTAGCGTATTTATCTGCTTTCTGAGGACTAGACCTAGCTAAGAACAGATGGTCTCCTCACCAGTATGAGAGGTCACTTGACAATTGTGTGTGTGCATTGTAAAGATAGGAATGGCACCACCTGGCTGGAGACACTGTAGGAAAGCTCTTCCATTGAGGAGAAGGCATCTGAGGGCAAGCCATGCAGCTTTCTTTGGTGGTCAGGAAGGGTATGTTTGCTCATGTGTATTGTCTATCAAAACTACCAGCCAATCTGGGGAAGAAACAAGAAATAGGAAGCAGACATTGGCAGAGGGGTTCTTCCTCTTTTGGTTCCTGCCTTGTCATGTTGGGTAGGATGATGGGGTCTCTTAGAAATAGTTAGATTTTTACCTTTCTCTCTGATCCTAATGCTCTTTAATAAATGCTTAAACACTTAAATACTCTTTCTAAAGCTTATAATTTATTGGTGACCACTCATTAGACTTTAGATAGTATAGCTAGAATTTTAGCCCCTTACAGCATATATATTATATATATATAGTGCATGTATATATATATATATGTGTATGTGTGTACACACACACACACACACATATATATATATATATATATATATATATATATATATATATAATTATGGTAGTTCAGGAAAGAAAGAAAATTTTTTATAAATTATTCTTGCCTTAGTTTCATGTGTCCTCCTTCTATTAACAGAGTATGAGAAAAGGTATCAAAGGGCATTAAGCATCCCATGTTTTTTATATCATCCATAATCACTAACTTCATTGTTGGAACTTTAAAAGTGAGACCCCTTATGAGGTACAAACAAGTCCCTTGAATCAATTAGAAGGAGAGGAACAACACAGAATAGACCACAGCTCTAAGAGACCTTTAGAATTCAGTCCATTTCAGTAAGTAAGTAAGTAAGTACAGGAAGTCAGGCTCAAAAGAGGAACCCAGTCCCTAATCAGACATGTAGAAAATACATGGAGAAGTGAGCCTTTGAGCATGTTAATGGAATTGGGAGAGTGAAAGTGCAGTAGACAGAAGCAGCAGTCACAAGGCCCAGGCCCAGGAGCAAGGATGGGAAGGTTGATCTGACATAAAGAGTTCCAGAAAAAATGCCATGGTGCTGACCTCCTCCTTCCTCCCCCCCAGTATAAACTCCAAGCTCTTTTTTCTCTACTTAAGCTACCTGATGGTAGTTTGAGGGAAGCACTCCCTCCAGTTCATTTTCCTTTCTTCATCTGAAACACTTTTTAAAAAAATAAACAACGTTAACCACACTTATTTTCTATCATTGATTGTACTATCGTGATTTTGCAGTTGCCAGGAGGCATTTGGGGAGGAGGAAAGGTTGGGGGGGCATCCTCAGAGAAAAGAATGATAGATTTTTTACTTAGGTGTTTTGCCAGAACACTGTTATTGTCTGAGGGCTCAGAACTTTTTTAGTTCTGATAATTATAAGATATTTAAGATAATTATAAATCTTTTTATTACTGCTTCTTGGGGCAAAGAAACTCATCAGTACTAGGGCGAGTGTAACAAATAGCAGTGATTGAGTAATACTGCTCACCATACTAGACTATCACTACTTTATGGACATAAAATGGGGAAGAGAACAACAATAAGAGAATAAATAGAAAAGATCTGTCAAGTTTCTATGACTCTTTTCTCTAATGACAGTGGAGACACCACATGTGGACTTTTCGCATCACAGTGCGCAAGTGAAAGTAGAAAAGTCACTGAAAGAACAGAAACTATATTATACCAAGAATACAAAGAAGTATGTTCTGGACAGAGTTTTGATGACATTGAAGAATCCATTCTCAAAATTTCTGAAAGAGATGAAGACTTTAAACTCTTAGACGTATCATGGATCCTTATTAAAAAAAAGCTTTAAATTACTGTTGATTTTTGTTGTTTGTTTGTTGTTTTCAGTTGTATACAACTCTTCATGACCCCATATGGGGTTTCTATGGCAAAGACACTGAGTATCTTTGCATTTCTTTTAACAGATGAGGAAACTGAGGCAAGCAGAATCAAGTGACTTGCCTAGGGTCACACAGCTAGTAAGTATCTGATGCCAGATGTTGAATTCAAGTCTTCCTGATTTCATGCCCAGCTCTCCACCAATGTGCTACTCAACTGCCCTATTATTGAATCCAAGAAATGCAAATTAAAAACAACTCTGAGTAGTATCTGTCAGATTAGTTGACATGATAGAAAATGAAATTGACAATGCTGGAAGGATGTGGAAAAATTGGGACACTAATACATTGTTGGTTGAGTCAGGAATTGGTTCAACCATTCTGAAGAACAATTTGGAACTATGCCCAAGGACTATATAAACTGCATGTCCTTTTGACCCAGCAATACCACCACTAGATCTGTATCCCAAAAAAGATTTTTAAAAGGCCGGGATGGAGGGCAGCTAGGTGGTGCAGTGGATAGAGCACTGGCCCTGGAGTCAGGAGGACCTGAGTTCAAATATGGCCTCAGACACTTAACACTTACTAGCTGTGTGACCCTGGGCAAGTCACTTAACCACAATTGCTTCACCAAAAAAAAAAAAGGCAGGGATGGACCTATATGTAGGAAAGTAATTATAGAAGCTCTTTTTGTAGTGACAAAGAATTAGAAATAGAGGAGATGTCCATACTACTGGGGAATGGTGAACAGCTGTAATATGATGATTGGTGATGGAGAATATTACTGTGCTATAAGAAATATGAACGAGGATACTTTACAAAAAAAAAAAACCACCTTATGTGAATCTGATGTAAAGACGTTTTGTGATCTGATACAATTATGGAGAACTATTGTAGCATGTGTGGAAGCAATAGTTCTAATGATGAGTCAACTGAAGAAACCTAGCTAGTCTGAATCAATATGATTCAAAATAACTCTAAGGACTCATGATGAAAAAATGCTATCTACCATCAGAGAACATGATGAAGTCTAAGTTGGTGATAATACAAGTATAATTTTTTCACTTCTCTTGATTTTTTCTTGCTTTTTTTTGTAAAGTGGATAATATGGAAATACTGGTTGCATAATTCACATGTATAATCGATATCATATTGGCTTGCCTGCTCAATGGGTAGTGGGGAAGGGCTGGAGGTAGGGAGTAAAGTTTAGAAAATATAATTTATTTTTTCAGGGCAATTGAGGGTTAAGTGACTTGCCCAGGGTCACACAGCTAGTAAGTGTCAAGTGTCTGAGGTCATATTTGAACTCAGGTCCTCCTGAATCCAGGGCTGGTGCTTTATCCACTGCGCCACCTAGCTGCCCTAGAAATATAATTTTTAAATGATTTTAAAATAAAGAATACTTTTATTTTATTTCAAAAAACACAAAGTAAAAATAAATAAAATCTCACAGATTATGGAAGAATCACACAAAAAAGAATTTATCTTAGATCTTATTGACCAAAAGGATGTGACAGAGAAAATATTGGGTCTGTAATATGCACCTTTAAATCTTCAGGGCTTGATCCTATTAGAAGCGGCTAGGGAAGAAATTGCTCATCTTGTAAAAGATAATTATGGTAACTCTTTCAGTCTCCTGGGGGGTCATTTAATAATTCTTATGTAGTGATTTTACTAAATCCATCCCCAATGGCCTAAAAGAATTCCCTGGTTCTGATGGATAAATTGGAGATAAGATAGAATGACTTCAAGAAAAATTTGGAATTAGATCCACATAGAACAGTGAATAAGGAATTTATATCCCAATAAAGCTAAGTACTAGAGCAGGTGATGAATTCATACAGAGGCAGTAAGCTGAGACCTGCAGAGGAGTGGGGCATACAGTAGGTGGTCCACCTTTGGAGCTATATTAACTCTTGCAGGTCTCTATGGGACTACACACAACTAATTGGTGTTTTCTCTAGACCCCTAGGGGCACATGAGCTGCTGGTAATCAGCTACTTATCTCCTTAGTCATATTATTACTGGACCTAATTCCAAATTTACAATAAACTTAAA
The DNA here is from genome assembly GCF_019393635.1 of Dromiciops gliroides. Classification (NCBI taxonomy): domain Eukaryota; kingdom Metazoa; phylum Chordata; class Mammalia; order Microbiotheria; family Microbiotheriidae; genus Dromiciops; species Dromiciops gliroides. Next base: position 314,551,334 of record NC_057863.1, on the reverse strand, counting down.
TTACCTTATCTGACTCACTCTTCCTGCTATTTACTTTCAGGACACTGGAGACTTGTACTCTATGACCTTGGGTAAGTCACATCACCTTGGGTTCTTTTTTCCTCTTCTGTAAAACGAGAGGTTTGGAGTAGAACGAAATCAAGGGTCCATTCTAGCCCTAAGTCTCTGTGAACCTATAAATCTAACCTCTACTCTCTGTCCCTCTCCATTATTTTCCATGTGTCAGGGTGGTCCCCTGGTTATATGTTACTCACTTTTATAGTCTTAGGGTCTCTGTGAATGTCACCTTCAGGCTTCCCCTTTAAAATCTTTCTTCTAAATCCTCCAGAGGTTCCACTTACTTTATGATTGACACTCTTTATAAAGTCTTTATAAGACTTAATGGGAACAATGTTGTATCTGTAAAAGTCAATTACTGGAAATGAAAGAAAATAACATGAGGAGTGTTTTTGTTTAGCCCTTCATCTATTACTTTTCATGAAAATGGTGAATTGATTCTGCTTGTTAGTGTATTTAAACATTTCACTTTTTATTGCGTTGATACTATTCAGCCTCTTTTTTTTAGAAACCATTTAATACTAACTTTTCAAATGTGGAACTATGGAAATTAAAATCTATGGAATATGGCGATCAGATTCTAAACAAGCATGGAAGTAAAAATCAATAAAAGTTAACTCTAACAGTTGGGGTCACTATGCCCATTATAAATAGTGACAACCTAGACTCACCTTTCAAGAGTACCACTCAATACTTGAGGGCATTCTTAGAGAACCAACAATTTCTTTCTCTGGGTCTCAGAGAGCTGGCTGTCACTCTCCCCTTAGTTCCTATACTTTAGGTGTGATATCACTTGACTCTTGTTTGTTTAAGGGTTATTATGGATTATTCAATCAGATTATGGTTCATTTGGCCTCTAAGAAAAATCATCCTCATTGTCCTGATCTCTGTAGAATTTCTTAATTACTCAAGGCTCCATGCAAAATTAGAATAATATTTCAATCAAAATAGAAAAGCACAAAAATCCAAGATGGTCAGCTTAAATTATTTATTTATTATTTAGTTTTGGGGTGGGGGGCAGGTCAATGAGAGTTAAGTGACTTGCCCAGGGTCACACAGCTAGTAAGTGTCAAGTGTCTGAGGCTGGATTTGAATTCAGGTCCTCCTGAATCCAGGGCTGGTGCTTTATCCACTGCTCCACCTAGTTGCCCCAAGCATAAATTCTTATTCACCCAACTTCAATATTTACTCTACCAACCTAATTTATCTTACCTTGTCATAGGGATTCTACTTATAGTTCCAGATCTCATTCTAGTTCCATTGGCCCCCAGTCCTACTCTACTCATTGCCATGGCTATGATCACTGTCCCCCTGACCTGACCTGTTCTTTCACTAGCTCAGTGCCTTAACTTTCCAAGGGTGGATCTGGTTCATGTGTCAAAATTCTCAGTATTAGAGACTGAGTACAGAGATATGACCTGAGGGTATAGAAAGTTTGTCTCCCTTCTTTTTTGTTATTGCCCTCTCTTGTCTCTATTCATCTTCAAAAACCTTTAAGGCAGGGCAGCTAGATGTTGCAGTGGATAGAGCACTGGCCCTGGAGTCAGGAGTACCTGAGTTGAAATCCGGCCTCAGACACTTAACACTTAACTAGCTGTGTGACCCTGGGCAAGTCACTTAACCCCAATTGCCTCACTAAAAAACAAAAACAAAAAAACCTTTAAGGCTCCTTGATATTTCACCTTTCCTCCATCAGCTTTGGCCCACCAATAGCTATAAACCAGGAAAATGAAACTGACATCACCACATGTAGGACTATTAGATAAATCCTGTAGTTATAAAAGACAATCCAATTTACATAATTATGCTGACCTGGGCATGTTAATCTTGCTAGCATAGCCTTAGCCTTAAGTGTGTGTGTGCACATACCTATGTAGCCTTGGAGTTTGAATTTGTTAGTCTTTAATGTTCTTTTACAATAAATTATCTGTCTTCTAGAAGTCGTTTTCTTGGTGAACGTTGCAAAAGGGTATAAAGAATTCAAATAAATGCTGCATTGAATTTCTCTAAAGAATGATTACCTTGAATGACATATTAATTGTTATTATTGTTGTTGTTATTATTAGATCTTTATATTTCCAACTGAATTTTCACCAGATAGAGTCCCTGCCAGGTAAATATGTATTATTCACTTGATTCTATTCTTACATTTGCTTCTGTCTCTCCTGGAGAATATCTCTTCCCTTGCACTCTATCTGTGGAAGGAGGACCTCCCCATGCTGCCCCATGTTGTTCCATGCTTGACAGAACAGCCAAAGGGTTAATGTGAATGCCTGTTCAAGAGAAATTCATAGAGGGCCTCTCACTGAAGGATTTCAAACCAGTATTATTATATACTGTTTCCTCAGTGCCTGTTCTTTGATTTTAGAATCATTTCATTTCTCTGCTTAAAGCCCACTGCGAGCTTCATTTCTCCTGTAAGGGTTTAGATTACAAAGATCTCATTTAACTTTCCAAATATATTCCTTCTCCCCACATACTTTGCATACATACAAAAAAGAAAATGCCGAGAGGCGACTTTTTAAAATGAGGTTTTCTCTCTACCTAGGTTTTGAGAGCTATGAACTAAGAAATCCAAAATGCTCATTCATTGTTTTAAATATTTTAATCTAAGGCTCATTTTTTTTAAAAGTACATTACTACTGCAGGTGTTTCCAGCTTGCAAAATGCCATGGAAGAAATATTTGAAAAAGTATTTGGGAATGTTTAAATGTCAATCCAGACTGCTTGTGCATGCATATGTGTGTAGCATAGATATAGATATGGATATGCATATGGATGTGGATATGATGTAGATATAGGTGTATTTATAGGTATAGATATACACATGTAGATATACATGCACATATGTATACATATACATATAATTATATATTATATACATGTGTATATATGTGTGCATATGTGTTGTCCAGTCATTTTCAGTCATGTCTAACTCCTTATGATATCATTTGGGATTTTCTTGGGAAAGGTCCTGGAGTGGTTTGCCATTTCCTTTTCCAGCTCATTTTACAAATGAAGAAACTGAGGCAAGCAGGGTTAAGTGACTTCCCCAGGGTTACACAGCTAGTAAGTGTCTGAGGCAAGATTTGAATTTAGGAAGAGGAGTCTTCCTGACTCCAGGCCTGGAGCTTAATCGGCTGTGCTACGTAGCTCTCCCTGAAAATACATACATACACACATGCATGTATAACTTTTATCCTTCTAATCTCTGTCTTTGCTTTATGGAAGGAAACTTGTTGTTTCATGTCAATAGATACAAAATAACATAAGAAAAATTAAAGAAACAGTACAACAAGGCAACCAGGTGAAATATCATTGTCTTTCAAATATGTAACTTCCAGGCTTAGAGAGATGTGGTCCCTGGAAACATTCATAGATCTCATGGAAATTTGTGAGAATCAATTACCAGGTGTTTGTTTTAAGAGCCCATAGTCCTATTCCTAGCCTGGTATATACTGGTGTATTTCACCTCTGGTATTCCCATTTGCATTAAACAAAAACTGGTTTGACAGCTTTTTGGCTATTTGTATTAAAACACGAACACACAGCACTTTAAAGTTTACAAAGAGCTTAAGTACTTTGCCTCATTTGAACCTCGCAATAATTCTTATGCAGATGTTACTATTCCTATTCTATAGATGAGGAAACTCAGGCTAATGACTGATATCCATGGCCATACCGCTAGTAAGTGTCAGAGGTGGGATTTGAACCCAAGTTTCCTAAATCTAAGTGGAGTATTCTAGCCACACATTTCCTTATGCATAAATTCAAATATATTTCCTTTCTTAAAAAAACCAAAACCAAAACTGTCCTTTGATTTTTTTAAATAATGAGATTTTGTTAAGATTAATGAATTCATATTAACCTGGAGATAAATCTCTAGTGGAGCACCTCAGGAATCTATCCTTGGCCCTGTTCTGTTCATGATTTGTTTATCAGTACTTTAGATGAAACCATGTTACAGAGTATGGTTATTAGATAAGTGGGTATTAGATAAGTGGGTGATGAGAAAGTGGTGACCAGATCAATTCCATTTCCTGACTTCCCTGGCTTCCTTTGGCTAAAATCCTACCTTCTACAAGTATTTCCCCATGCCTCTTAAAACTAGTTCCTTCGGGGGCAGCTAGGTGGCGCAGTAGATAAAGCACCGGCCTTGGATTCAGGAGGACCTGAGTTCAAATTTGGCATCAGACAACTGACACTTACTAGCTGTGTGACCCTGGCCAAGTCACTTAACCCTCACTACCCTGCCCCCCCCATACTAGTTCCTTCTGTCTGTTGTTTATTTCCCTTTTATCCTGTATACAGCCGTTTGCATGTTCTCTCCCCTATTAGACTGTGAGCTTCCTGAGAGTAGGATCGTGAGGTTGGTTGTTTTTTTGTTTTTGTTTTTTGTCTTTGTTTTGCTTTTCTATGTATTTCCAGCTAGCACCCTGCTAGCACATAGTAAATTCTTAACAAATGCTCGTTAATTGACTGATTTTACAGGAGTCTTAGCCTATCAAATGACAGAATCTGTACAACCCTCCTCCATTTCAGTAGACTTGAAAAAAAGAAAATCTAATGAAAAGTTTAATAGGGATAAATATGAAAATCTTATACTTCATTAATTAGAAACTTAATTGGGTCTGTGATCTCAACAATGTGGCTCTAATACAGATTGCAATGAATCCATGGCTTTTCATGCTATGCACTCTTTTAAATTTAATTTTTAATTTTTATTTTCAGTTCCAAATTCTTTCCCTCAACCACCTTCCCACCCATTCAAATGGCAAGAAATATGATGGAAACCCACATTGGTCACAATATAAGGGGCAGAGAAAGCAAGAAAAATAAAGAAAGAGAAAACAATTGTGCTTAAATCTGTGCTCAGAGTCTATCAGTTCTCTCTGGAGGTAGCATTTTTCATCATGAGTCCTTTGGAATTGTTTTGCATTGTTGTATTGATCTGAGTAGCTAAGTTTTTCACAATTATCATTACAATATTGCTCTTACTACTTATAATGTTCTCCTAGTTCCGTTTACTTCAGTTTGTATCAGTTCATAAATATCTTCCCAGGTTTTTCTGAAACACTTCATCATTTCTTATAGCACAATAATATTCCATCACAATAATATATCAAAACTTATTCAGCCATTCCCAATTAATGTTCACCTTCTCAGTTTCCAATTATTTGCCAACACAAAGATGGAGACTTTACATTTTATTTTTGTAAACATGAGTGCTTTTCCTTTTAATTTGATCTCTTTGGAGCATATTCCTAATAGTAGGGTCAAAGAGTATGCATAATTTTATAGCCCTTTAGGCATGGTTCCAAATTGTTCTCCAAAATGACTAGACTAGTTTATAGCTCTACCAGCAATGCGTGATTGCACCTGTTTTTCCATATCTGTCCACCATTTGTGATTTCCCTTTTTCTGTTATCTTAGTAAACCAGATGGTTATGAATTGGTACCTTAGAATTGTTTTAATTTTTATTCTCTAATCATTAGTAATCTTGAACATTTTTATATGGGTCTCAATATCTTTGATTGCTTCTTCTGAAAACTGACCGTTCATATCCTTTGACCATTTATCAGCTGGGAAATGGCTCTAGTTTTTTGTAAATTTGACTCCAAAAGCAATATATTTGAGAAATGAGACTTTTATTAGAGAAATTTGCTGTACATTTCCCCCCAGTTCCTTGTTTTCCTTTTAATTTTGGCTTGTATTGGTCTTGTTTGTGCAAAATATTTTTAATTTAATGTAATCGACTTATGCATTTTACCTCCCATGAATCTCTCTCTCTCTTTCTTGATCATGCAACTTCCCTTTTCAAAAGATCTGACAGAGGGGCGGCTAGGTGGTGCAGTGGATAAAGCACCGGCCCTGGAGTCAGGAGTACCTGAGCTCAAATCCGGCCTCAGACACATAACACTTACTAGCTGTGTGACCCTGGGCAAGTCACTTAACCCCAATTGCCTCATTTAAAAAAAACAAAACAAAACCAAAAGATCTGACGGAAAATCTCCCCTTGCTCCCCTAATTTGATTATGATATCACTCTTTACATCCAAATTTAACCTATTTTGAAACTTCTTAGTTATGTGGTATATGAAACGCTGATCTGTGCCTAGTTTCTGTCCAATTGCTTTCAGGTTTTCCCAGCAGTTTTTCTCAAACAGTTCTTGCCCTATTAGCTGGGATTTGGAGCTTATAAAACACTGGGTTACTATGTTCATTTGGATCTTGATTTTGTGCATCTAATCTATGCCATTGACCAGCCACTCTCTTAGCCGGTACCCAATGGTTTGGGTGATTACTGTTTTTAAGTGTAGATGAAGGCCTAATAATACTAGGCCACCTTCCTTCACTTACTCCCCCCGCCCCATTGATTCCCTTCATATTCTTGATCTTTTGTTCTTTCAGATTAATTTTATTATTTTTTTCTAGCTCAATAAATTAATTCTTTGATAGTTTTATTGTCATGGCACTGAATAAATTAATTTAGTTGGTATTGGCATTTTTATTATGTGTATGGTAGGCTGGGCCTCCCCATAAGCAATAAATATTTCTCTAGTTATTTGGATATGTCTTTATTGGTATGAAGAATGTCTTATAATTGTGTTCATATACTTCCTGCCTGTGGCTTTACAGGTAGATTCCCAAGTATATTATACTGCCTGCTATTAACTTAAATGGATTTTCTCTTCTTATCCCTTTCTACTGGGTTTTGTTGGTAGTTCGCAGAGTGCTGACGATTTATGTAGGTTTATTTATATTTTGCAACTTTGCTAAAGTTGGTAATTGTTTTGACTAGTTTTTTGGTTGATTCACTAGGGTTCTCCAAGTATACCTTTATGTCTTCTGTAAAAATTACAGTCTTTTTTCCTCATTGCCTATACTTCTCTGATTTCTTGTTTTGTTGTTATAGCTAGCATTTCTATTACAATGTTGAATAATATTGGTGATAATGGACATCCTTGTTTCACCATTGATCTTATATGAAAGGCTTCTAGTTTATCCCCATTACAGGTAATGCTTGATATTGTTGTTGTTGGTTTTTTATTTTTTATTTTTTGCAGGTCAATGAGGATTAAGTGACTTGCCCAGGGTCACACAGCTAGTAAGTGTCAAGTGTCTGAGGTCCGATTTGAACTCAGATCTTCCTGATTCCAGGGCCGGTGCTTTATCCACTGCATCACCTAGGTGTCCCCTTGATATTGGTTTTAAATAAATACTACTTGTTATTTTAAGAAAAGCTCTATTTGTTCCCATGCTTTCTAGTATTTTTTTTTTGTTTTTTGTTTTTTGCGGGGCAATGGGGGTTAAGTGACTTGCCCAGGGTCACACAGCTAGTAAGTGTCAAGTGTCCGAGGCCGAATTTGAACTCAGGTACTCCTGAATCCAGGGCCGGTGCTTTATCCACTGTGCCACCTAGCTGACCCCTCTAGTATTTTTAATAGGAATGGGTGTTGTATTTTGTCAAAAGCTTTTTCTGCAACTATTGACATAATCATATGACTTAAAAGTTTTGTTATTAATATGATCAATTCTTCTTCTAGTTTTCTTAATATTGAAGTAGCCCTCACATAAATTTAGCTTGGTTATAGTATATGATATTTGTGATATATTGCTATAATTTCCTTGTTAGTATTTTATTAAAAAATTTTACATCATTGTTTATCAGGGAAATTGATCTCTAATTTCCTTCCTCTGTTTTTATTCCCCTTGTTTAGGAACTAAAATTATATTTGTGTCATAGAAGGAATTTTATAGGACTCCTTTATCTATTTTGCAAATAGTTTATATAGTAATGAAATTGCTCATTAAATGTCTGGTAGAATTTACTTATTAATTCATTTGATCCTGGAGTTTCTTTCTTAGGAAGCTCATTCATGGCTTGTTCAATTTCTTTTTCTAAAATAGAGTTATTAAAGTATTCTGGGTTATTTAAGTATTCTATTTCCTCTTCTGTTAATCTAGACAACTTTTTGTAAATATTCATTCATTTCTTTTAGATGGTCAATTTTATTGGCATATAGTTGGGCAAAATAGGTCCTAATAATTGTTTGAATGTCACCTTCATTGGTTGTTCATTGCCTTTTTCATTTTTGATATTAATTATTTGGTTTTTTCTTTCTTTTTTTAAAAATCAAATTAGCCAGTGGTTTATCGGTTTCTATTATTTTTTAAAAACTAAAACCAGCCCCCTACTTTTATATATTAATGTGGGTGTGTTTTAACTTTCAATTTTATAAATCTCTCTTTTGGTTTATACGTTTTCTATTTTGGTTGTTGATTGAGGATTTTAAATTTATTATTATTTTTAGTTGCATGCCCAATTCATTGATCTGCTCTTTCTCTCTTTTATTGATATATATATATATATATATATATATATATATATATTTCCCCCTAAGCTCTGCTTTGGCTCCATTCCACAAATTTTGGTATGTTGTCTCATTGTTGTCATTATGTTTAGTGAAATTATTGATTGTTCCTATGATTTGTTCTTTGACCCATCCATTCTTTAGGATTAAATTATTTAGTTTCCAATTAATTTTTTATCTATGCTTTCCAGGCCTTTTATTGAATGTATTTTTATTGCATTATTGTGCAAAAAGAGTGCATTTAATATTTCTGTTTTTCTGCATTGTTATGAGGTTTTTATGCAGGAAAACATGATAAATTTTGTGAGATTGACCTGGAGAGCTGAGATGCCTTTCTCTTGCCATTCAATATTCACCAGAAATCTATCATATCTAACTTTTCTAAAATTCTATTCATTTCCTTAACTTCTTTCTTGTTTATTTTATAGTTAGATTCTTTTTCTAGATCTGAGAGGAGTAAATTTAAGTCCCCCAATAGTATAATTTTACTATTTCTTCCTGTTACTCATTTAACTTTTCCTTCAAGAATTTGGTTGCTATACAATTTAGTGCATATATATTCAGTGCTGCAATCAAACTATTGGTTATTATACCTTTTAGCAAAAAGTGGTTTCCCTGATTGTCTCTTTTAATTAGGTCTATTTTTGCTTTTGTTTGCCTGAGATCATAATTGCTAGCTCTACATTTTTTGTCAGCTGAAATATGATAGATTCTGCTCTGACCCCTTATTTTAACTGTGTGTATGTTTTGTGTTCCTTATAAGCAACATATTGTTGGATTCTAGTTTCTTGTCCATTTTGCTCTTCTATTTTATGGATGAGTTCATCCTCTTCACATTTACAATTATGATCGCTTTCTGTGTATTTCCCTCCATCCTATTTTCCTCTACTGCTTCTTTTTTTTTACCTTGTCTCCACCTCAAAAGTCTGTTTTGCTTTTGACTATAGCCTACCTTTATCTACTTTCCTTCTTATCACCTTCCCCCATCTTTTTCTTAGCCCTTTCTGTTACTAGTTCCCTATTGGGTAAGATGAATTTCTATATCCAATTGTATGTATGTATGTATGTGTGTGTGTGTGTGTGTGTGTGTGTACTTGTCCCTTCTTGAACTAATTTAGATGAAAGTGAGTTTCAAGTCTTTCCTGCACAACTCCCGCATTCCTTTACCCTCCATTGGAGGGTATGTGAGATCATTTCCCCTATTTTTCCTCCCCCTTTCCCCACTTCCAGTGCATCTCTCTTCCTTTTTTCTTTTGAGATTTTTACAACATAACTGACTTATGCCCGTGCCCTCTAAGTAAACTCCTTTTAACTGCCCTAATGATGATAAAGTTCTTAGGGGTTAGATGTTATCACCTTCCCATATAGGAATGTAAACATTTCTATGATTCTTTTGAAATAATAATGTCCTGTGATTCACAGTGATTTAGCATCATTAGGGAAATATTGAAGGAAGGGAAAAAAAACATTAATTGAGTATCTTCTTTGAATCAGAAACTTGGCAAATATTAATTCTTACAATAACTCTGGAAAGTAGGTACTATTATTATTCCCATTTTACAACCAAATAAACTGAGGCAGAGAGTGATTGTGACTTGTCCAGGGTCACACAGCTATTAAATTTCTGGGACCAGATTTGAACTCACATCTTTTGAACTCTGTACCCATCACTCTATTTACTTTGGTATCTTACTGCCTTATATTGATGTAAAAGATAATAAAGAGATTGCCTTTTACAACAGTGAGCAATCTGGAACCAATGAAAACACTACAATTTCCCTCAAAAAGCCTATTATAGGGGGGCAGCTAGATGGCGCAGTGGATGGAGCACCGGCCCTAGATTCAGGAGTGCCTGAGTTCAGGTCCGGCCTCAGACACTTGACACTAGCTGTGTGACCCTGGGCAAGTCACTTAACCCCCATTGCCTTGTACAAAAAAAAAAAAAGCCTATTATACAATTTCATTTTACCATAGGTCCTCTTAGTTCCCCACACAACTCAGAGATCCTTTACTGCTTCTCAGGTTTGGAGTACTGTTTGGTTCATCAGTTTCAACCCCCGCCCCATTTTCTTTCCCCCCCCAATCTTGATATCATTTTATTTTTTCCAGTTACATGTAAAGATAGCTTTCAACATTTATTTTTTATTTATTTAATTTTTTGCTGGGCAATGAGGGTTAAGTGACTTGCGCAAGGTCACACAGCTAGTGAGTGTCAAGTGTCTGAGGCAGGATTTGAACTCAGGTCCTCCTGAATCCAGGGCTAGTGCTTTATCCACTGCGCCCCTCAACATTTATTTTTTATAAAATTTTGAGTTCCAATTTTTCTCCCTTTCTCTTTTCCCTCCCCCCTCCCCAAGACATAAAGCAATCTGATATAGGTTGCAAATGTATAATCACGGTAAATCTATTTCTGCATTAGTCATGTTGTGAAAGAAACAGAACAAAAAGGAAAAACCTCAGAAAAGAAAAACAACAACAACAAAAAAGTAGAAATAGTATGGTCCAAACTGCATTCATATTCCGTAGTTGTTTGTTCTGTATGTGGAGAGCATTTTTGATCATAAGTCCTTTGGAATTGTCTTGGATCATTGTATTGCTGAGAAAAGCCAAGTCTATCACAGTTGATCATCACACACTGTTGCTGTTATTGTGTACAATGTTCTCCTGGTTTTGCTCACTTCACTCAACATCAATTCATCTAAGACTTTCCAGGTTTTTCTGAAATTTGCTCATCATTTCTTATAGCACAATAGTATTCCATTACATTTCTATACCACAACTTGTTCAGCCATTCCCAGTTGATGGGCATCCCCTCAATTTCCAATTCTTTGCCACCACAGAGAGAGCTGATATAAACATGTTTGTACATGTGGGTCCTTTTCCCTTTTTTATAATCTCTTTGGGATACAGTCCTAGTAGTGGTATTACTGGGTCATAGGGTATATACAGCCCCATAGCCCTTTGGGCATAGTTCTGAATTGCTCTCTGGTGTGGCTGGATCAGTTCACAACTCTACCAACAATGCATTAGTGTTCCAATTTTTTCACAGCTTCTCCAACATTTATTATTTTTCTTTTTTGTCATATTAGCCAACCTGATAGGTAAGAGGTGGTACCTCAGAATTGTTTTAATTTGCATTTCTCTAATCAATAGTGATTTAGATAATTTTTTCATATGACAGCAGATAGCTATAATTTTTTTATCTGGAAGTTGCCTGTTCATATCCCTTATCCATTTCTCAACTGGGGAATGACTTGTATTCATATAAATTTGATTTTGTTCTCTATGTATTTTAGAAATGAGGTCTTTATCAGAAACACTGTCCCATTTTCTAATGAATCTCTTTTCTACATCAGATCAAATGACATTATTAGTTCAAAGCAAAATAGAATTAATTTAACAGAATAGTAAGGTAAATAACAGAGAAAAATCCCTCTAGGATTAAAGAACAGTTTGATCTTCATAGATTCCCATGCAATCAGTGCAGGAGGAAACACTCCCCAGGCAACTTACACTCCTAGTCTAGTATCCAGGTGGAATGCCTCTTACAGCATCAGGGTGCCTCACTGTTGCTCCACTCCACCTTCATTGCTAGCTGTTCTTGGGCCAAACTGCTCCTGGTTGCTTCTCTGCAGAAATTCTACTGGTATCTATTGCTGGGCTTCTTCTCTGCTGAGTTCCTGCCATCTGCAGGAGAGATTTTCAATTGCTGGGGATTTTTCTTTCTCAAAGGCACTGTTACTGCTCTTTTGTGCAAAGCAAGCCAAAACTTGCTTCAGGCTGTAACCTGAGTCCCAAAGCCCATTGGAATGGGACTCTTTCCTCCTTGGTGGAGATGAATAAATACCCTGTGCTAGTCTGAGATGCAGGACAGGGGAAAGAGTTCCAGTCTCTTCAGTTCTCTTGAGTTTGCTTCCATTTCTTGGGGTCCTGTTTCTCTCCCTTCCTCCCATTAATGAAACAGTGATTAAAAAGTTGTTTGTCTTTCATTCTTGAAGAGGACAATGACATTGGGGAAATGATGTCATGACTTGGATTTAAGTGAGGGAGGACTATGAAAACTCACCAGCCTCACTCTCTCCTCCAGAGCCATCTGGATCCAGTGGCAAGATATAGATCAGGAAGACTGGAGATTGCCCCAGATGCAATAAAAAGTTATGTTGAACCTGAAACACCACAGCCTCTAGACTAATAATACTTATGGAAGCAGATATAAATAAGTCTAGCCTGCCTACCCTCTGTCTTTCTAAAGAGAGACCAAGCTTTTGTCCTCAACTTCCTGCTTCCCTTACTGGTAGGAATAAAAATCTCCCTTGAAGAATGGTTGGGGGAGAAGAGGCTAGAGATGTCCTATCTCCCTTTGAGCTATATAAATGACATCCCCAAGCTACATGTAGAGGAAAAGACCTTATAAAGCTAATCTGCACATTTTCTACTCACTTGTTAGTCAGGTTCACTACCCATGTCTGGAAAGCACAAGGAAACCCTTCAGATCAAAGCCTGTACCCCAAAGAGGAAATTTATCCAAACTCATGATATTTAGTTTGCAGTGGTTACATTACTCCACTGACATAAAATGGTATTGTGTATAGCAAGCAGGGATTAGGGTGATGAAACCCTGAATTCAAGTCCTGTCTCAGCCACATAGTAGCTATGTAGCAGTGCCACCCCATATAATTTCCCAGTACCCTACAGAACAGTTGTTGATCTTACTTGGTTGATAATAATAACTAATATTTATGTGTCACTTTACATATAGTATCTCATTTGATCTTCACAATAGTCCTGCAAGGTAAATGCCATTATTATACCCATTTTATAGAAGACAAAACTGAGACAGAGTGGTTTAGTGATTTGTCTATCATTATAGAACTAGTAAATCCGAGGCAGAATATGAACTCAGAGTTTCCTGGGTTCATGTCTAACACTTTATCCACTGCACCTGCTAGCTGCTTTACAAGGAATTCCCTGACCCAATGAAATTTCAGATTTGAACCCCAGATCCTCCAAGACTTTCAAATTCCATCATGCCCTCAGCAGCTAGTGTCAGGGTTAGAGTTATTAAACTCTGGAGCTTTACTTTGCAACATTGAAGGGATCCAGTGGACCCCACAGCCTTTCTCTTGCATTTATACTTTAGCACTGGACAGTGTTAGAAAGAGCTGAGTTTGAATCTAGACACAGACCCCTTAGTTCTTGTACAATCCTGGGCAAGTCCCCCAAACTCTCTCAGCCCCAACTTCCTCATCTGTAAAATGGGGATAATGGCTTCTCTCTCACAAGGTTGTTGAGAGGACCTAAACAGATAACAAACGTAAACATGTTGCAAATCTCCACCACCTGAACATTTTAAAATTAATTTTTATTGATATCTTTTGTTTTTACATTGCCAATTCCCCCCCTCTCCTGCCCAAGTATTCCTTCCTCACCTCCTGACCATTTCATATAACAAAGAATTTGTTTTAAGGAAAGAGAAAGAAGAAAGGGAATAAGTGAAAAAAAATAAGCAAAACCGATCAATGTATTTTAAAAGTCTGAAAATATATATGTACAATGGTCCATTCTTATGGGCCTCCCATCTCTGCAAAGCAGTAAGCTAAGGCGTCTTCTCATATACTCTTTGGGGCCATGCTTGTTCTTTGCAACATTCACTTTTAATTGCCCTGTTGTTATTGTTCTTTACATTGTGTTATTTTTGTTGTAATCATTGTGCATATTGTTTTCTTGGCTCTGTTTATTTAACTCTATCAGTTCATATGTCTTTCTGTACTTCTTTATATTCATCATATTTGCCATTTCTTAAAACACAGTAATATTTTGTTACATTCATGTACTACCATTTCCTTAGCCATTCCTTAATCAATGCATGTCTACATTGTTTCCAATTCTTTACTACCACAAAGGATGCTACTATAAATATTTTGGCACATATGAGGACCCAAATCTTAAAAGGACACATAAAAGCTAGCCAACATTGTTATTAAATCAGAAAAGCAAAAAAAAAAAAAATTAAATCCTGGATTTGCTGCATACTAGTTGCATACCATAAGCAAGTTATTTATTGAAACCTATTTGAGTCTCAGGTTTTTCATATGTAAAATGTGAGGGGGATCCTTGTATACTTTTTGGCTCAACTTATGACTCATTGAATAATAAGATGGATATTTTAGAAATACAACTTTAACATATCAAAAAATTTCGAATTCCACTGATATGCCTGTTCTTTACTGTGCTTCTGTATGTTAGTAGATAGGTTCATGTGTTATTGTCACTAAAACGTTCATCACCTGCTGATCAGCTTTTTAGCAATGAGTCTTGACTTGATTAGGCTAGTCATTGGATGACAGTCCATCATCATTAACTTAACAAGCAGACATAACAATGGGATGCTTAATGGGATTGTAGTATATAGGAATCATGAGAGAATGTGGCCATCATATTTTACTGAAATCAAATCATTAGAGTTATTTATCCATCAGAAGAGAAAGTTGGGAACAATAATAAATATTGAAATATTTTTGCTTAGAATCAATTGAGCACTAGACTACTTCAACTAAAGATATTGATTAGCATTTTCCTGTTGAAAGCTTTTACCAAACTATAAACTATTCAACAAATAGTGTTGATAATGCTGAATGTGATTTGTATATTTTATCAGGGGCAGCTTACTCTCATTAAAAGTTAAAACAGGGGCAGCTATGTGGTGCAGTGGATAGAGTACCAGCCCAGGATTCAAATCTGGCCTCAGACACTTAACACTTACTAGCTGTGTGACCCTAGGCAAGTCACTTAACCCCAATTGCCTCACCCCCGAAAAAATAAATAAAAGTTAAAACAGCTGTATAGTTTAGTGTTCAGTCCATCAAATTCATGGATTAGTATATATAAAGAAATTAACTCAGGCTACTCATGCAAGGTCAAATACTGAAGCTGAAGCTTAAATAGTTTGGCCACATAATAAGAAGCCAGGATTCACTGGAAGAGACCCTGATGTTGAGAAAGATTGAAGGCAAAGGGGGAAAAGGGGACAGCAGAGGGTGAGTTGGATACATAGTCTCATAGAAGCAATGAACATGAGTTAGGACAGACTTTGGGATATAATGGAAGATAGGAGGGCCTGGTATGATGTGGTCCATGGGGTCATAAAGAATTGGAAATGACTAAACAACTGATTAACAACAACATATAAAACATATGAGTTGACTACAAAATTGAATGGGAGAAGGAGAATGGACTAAATTGCATTTGGAAAAATTTCAGTGTTTCAAATTCTTTCAAGATGTTCCCTGTAAAAAAAAAATCCAAAACAAAACATCATTTTAATATAGATTTTTTTTCTAGTCATTCTATATGTTTGTGAATTTTAGAATACTACAGTCTCTCAAGGAATCAGTTGCATGTGTCCTGAGAGACAATGGGGAAACACCTGGTAAATATAAGTTGGCTACAGTGTGCTTCCAATGATGATCAGTGTTTAAGAAGTCATGTACACTGGCCCTGGATTCAGGAGGACCTGAATTCAAATCTAGCCTCAGACACTTGACACTTACTAGCTGTGTGACCCTGGGCAAGTCACTTAACCCTTATTGCCCTGCCCCCTCCCCCCAAAAAAAACCTAAAAAAGAAAAAAGAAGTCATATGAAGAATATCAATGAAAGAACATATGATTGGAAAATGTGGTAGACCAGTCATTTAGTAAAATAAAGAAATAACAGATAAATGACCCATTTATTTAAACAGTACCTGTGAAATATTAAGGAAAAAACAACTCATGGAGATAACATGCATGAGATGATACGGTTGCAAATTACACATGATAGTAAGGCATAGATGAGTCATACTCTGCATTGATGGAGCAAATGCCCTTATTGATGAGATCACAAATTCGTATTAAAAGTAGATACAAACATTTATTATAGAGCCTTGGAGTTAAAAGAGAATTCAGAAGCCATCTGGCCCAATTTATACCTGTACAAGAATTCCTTCTACAACATACTTGACAAACATGCCATCTATCGAAGTCATAGATTTTTTTTTAAAAGTTAAAGAGCACAGGGTCAAGCACAGGTTCCCTGGGGCATTCCACTAGAGACCTCGATTCCAACTTGACAGGAAGCCAGTAATGACTACTTTTTTAATACAAATGTTCAACCAATGAATTCCAAGTTCACTTAGCTGTCAAGTGTACTTCTCTCCATCTTGTGTACAAGAACAGCAATGAGAGATCGTGTCAAATGACTTGCTAAAAATTTAAGTAAATGAGGTCTATAGTATTCCCCCAACCTATTAATCTAGTAACTTTTGTTAAAAAGGAAATGTGATAACTCTGAATGAACCTGTTTTATTGAAGAATGGTGGTTTTCTGTGATCATTGTTTTCTTTTCTAAATGTTCATTAATTATCCCTTTAATAATATATTGTAGAAGATTTCCAAAGATCAAAGTTAAGATTGCTACTCTATTCTTCATAGACTCAATTACCTTCCCTTTTTTGAAAACTGGTACATTTGTTCATCTCCATTACTCTAGTAGTTTTACCATTTTCCTCATATTTTTTAAATTAAGATTTTTTTGGGTGTGTGGGGGAGATAGACTATCTTGATGTGACTCACAGGAAGGCAAGAATAGATATCTAGAGTGTCTCCTTCCCTTCCTCCCCTATTTCTCCAAAGGGAGACTTTAATTCCTCAAGGTGGGAAAGCAGGAAGTTGGGGCCAAAGGCTGCTCTCCTTAGAGAGAGTAGGCTACTTGGAGAGAATTATATATGCTCTCTTAAATACTCTTTGTCTTGGGGATACAATTTTTAGGTTTAAATTAAACTCCTGCTTGCTATTTCTTTTTAAAATACTATTTTATCCCCTCAAATTACATGCTAATTTTTTTAAGTTTTAAAAAGTTTTGATTTTTAAATTATATCCCTCCCTTTCTCCCTGAGACAGTAAGCAATCTGATATAGGTTATACATGTGCAATCATGTAAAACATTTCCATATTAGTCATTTCGTTCAAAAAGACCCAAAAAGAAAAAAAGAAAAAAGAAAGAAAAATAGTAGTTTCAGTCTGTATTCAGACAATATCAGTTCTTTCTCTGGAGCCAGATAGGTTTTTCATCATAAAAGGTATGTCCCAAGCTCTTAAACCCCTTTCCCACCAGATGCCAGTTCCAAAGAAAGCTATTTATCCAAGTCATTAGCAAAACAGAAATCAGAGAATTGAGAATATATACCAGACAATATAGATTGAAGGAGCTCTCCATTGGGAGCGAGGTAACTCAGTTCAACCAAGAGAATCCCAAATCTCACCCAAGGGGAAATTTCCCAAACTCTCTAATGTATGTAGCAAGGTGTGTATATGGATATGATGGAAACTGACAGCTTCTCTCATGTTGGCTTCTTCCTTAGAGTCTTCTCCCTTCACTGTTCTTAAGAGAGGCTGGCATTGCAGAATCCCTGTCTCAAAGCTAGAAACTAGAAAGATTGAAAACACTAAAGAAAATAGATCTCTCTTCTCTCCCACTCTAGCATCTCTGTCCTTCATCTCCCACAGGGGCATAATCTCCACCAATGAGAAAAGTGTCTCATACCAGTGGTCTTTAGGGCTTGGGTTATGTTTTTAGCAAAAGTCCACCTTTACTCCCTCCTACCCTCACCCCTTCCCTTATTGAGAAAGAAAGAAAAACGAAATCCCTGTTAGTGTATATGTATAGTCAAGCAAAACAAATTTCACCATTGGCCATGCAAAAAAGGTCTCATTTTGCATTCTGAACCCTTTAAATCTTTATCAGGAGGTGGGTAGCATGTGTCATCTTTAGTATTGTGGATGGTTATTATGCTGCTTAGTGAGTTCCTAAATCTTTCAAATCTGTTTGATTCTACAATGTTGTTATCTTTGTGTAAGCTGTTCTTCTGGTTCTATTCACTTCATATTATATCATTTCATAGATATCTTCCCAGACTTCCCTGAAACCATCCCCTTCATCACTTTGTACAGCACAATAGCATTTGGCCCTACCCTGGAGTATCACTCCTGCATATCTTCCTCAGTCTTCCTTGGATCTGTGACCCAGAACTGGGGAGTGAGCAACAATACTGACAGTTGGTACCTGTCCTGCACCCTATATGATGTCACAATGCTCTGGCATGGGTCTGGGACCTTGTCTTACTCTGGTATATGTCTTGATCTTCTTTTAATCCTTAAGCACTATAATGTTCCATTCAGCGTTCTTCTAGACAGATTGTCCGCAGTGTTCACAGACCTCTCTGTCTCTTTATGTTGATCTGGGCTTGAAAAATGACTTGCTGTGACATTTCAAAAAATGTTCCTGAAAAAGGCCTCCCTATATTTTTCTAGACTTTCTCTTGCATTTTCTAGATTTGTTTGGGGGTGTTTTGTAAGGATCATGCTACATTTCTTCCTACTACCCCGCCATCTTGGTTCTGCCTTCTCTTCAGTCTTTAGAAAATCATTGATAGTGGTTTCCAATCTCATCTGCCAGTTTTATTTTGTTTTCTTGTGCTTTTTAGTATCCTGGACATTTAGTGACATGAACTGGGTTTAGTAACATGAACTCATCAAGGGCAAGTGGTTTTTTTTTAAATTAATTTCCAACATAATTTGGATATCAATTTCCTACTCCCCCCAGCCTTTTTTTTGTCCCTTCTGGTACAAAGATCATTCTTGGCAGAAAACAAAAGTAAAATCAAACAAGAGTTGAATTAAATTAACTCAAGTTTGTATAATAAAAAGACTACCCAGCATCATTATGTAGTTCCCCAGACCAGTGAAATCATCAGTTAAGATTAAAAACAAAAAGCAGAGGAGGGAAAAGAAAAATTATAATGGATGTTTACAGTAGAAGGGGGCAGTTAGGTGGTACAATGGAAAGAATACTGGGCCTGGCATCAGAATTCCTGAGTTCAAATCCAGCCTTTGACATTTATTAGCTGTGTGACCCTGGGCAAGTCACTTAACCCTATTTGCCTTAATTTCTTCATATGTAATAAGAGCTGGAGAACAAAACTTTCCAGCATCTTTGCCAAGCAAACTCCAAATGGGGTCATAAAGAGTTGGATATGACTGAATAACAATTATGGTAGAAGAGTACAAGCAATCTATCCATCAGTCAGCTAGCATTTAATATGTGTCTACTATGTTCCAGGCATTGTGCTAAGTGCTCAGGATATGCAGATAAAGCTAAATAGTCCCTGACTTCAAGGGCTTATATTTTAATTGGATGATAGAATGCAAAGCTACCCACTCTTTTGCTTCTGTTTTCCTCAACTTAGGAGAATGTCCATGTATTGGACTATATAGGTAGAAAATATGAAGGGGAGGGTCTGGGAGAGGCCTAGAGTTGGGAAGATTTGCTGGGGAGTCTGTTTAAGATAGTTTAGAAGAAGAGGTAATGAGGGCCTGAAAGAGGGGGCTTTCATGTAGGGTGCGTGTGTGTGTGTGCTGATCCAAGTAGGTTATGTGTATCAATAGATCTGTCAAGATGTAACTTGAAGGGGGGCAGCTAGGTGGCGCAGTGGATAGTAGTACCGGCCCTGGATTCAGGAGTACCAGAGTTCAAATCTGACCATCAGACACTTAACACTTACTAGCTGTGTTACCCTGGCAAGTCACTTAACCCCAATTGCCTCACTAAAACAAAACAAAACAAAAAAAAGATATAACTTGAAGGGAGAAACGATTAGATATCTCTAGAGTCTCCTCTCCCCACCCTTCTCTAAGAGGAATACTTTGATTTCTTCAAGGAGTGGGAAGCAGGAAATGGGCAAGAGCAACCAGGCACTCTGCTCTTCTCAGAGAATTGCAGTACTAGGCCAGAACTGTATCTATCTACCATTCTAAATATTATTTAATTTAGAGGAAATAATGTTTAGGTTCAAGCTGAGCTACCTGATCATTATGATCATTATCCCTTAGCAGGAAGGGAATGCCCTAAACTATATATCCAAGACTTGATTACCCTCTCAACAAATCCTGGTTTCACCAAAAAACATGTGTAATGAATAGCAAATAAACCCATTTGTCCAAGGTGATAGCAAAGAGAAATCAGAAAAGGAATACTGATGAAATATACAGACATTATGCAGAATGAATGAGCTTTCCCACTGAAGGCAAAATGTCTTAGCTCAATAAGGAGAAGGATTCTTAGATCTGACTCCAAGGGTGAAATTCTCTAACGTCTCTAGTCTCATGAGCCAGAAATAGGGATATGAATGAGGTGCTGTTTCCTCTACATATCATCTTCTTCCAGGGTTTTCTTTCCCTTCAGACACCTCTCCTCAAAGAGAATCCAGAATGGCACATCTTCTCTCTCAAAACTGTAACAAGAAGACCAGAATCTTTCTCTATGAAAGCTCTCCTCAATTCTGACACTCACACGGGGCATGTAGCAATGCCTTCATGAGAAAAGCCTTTGGAAAAGGGACTTTGATGTAGGAGGTTACAGTACTAAGAATAGAAAGGAAGGGGCCAGATGTGATAGATATTCAAGGCATAGAATCAATAGAACAGGGTGACATGTTATCTGGCAAGGGTAGCTATCAGACATCTGTGACTGGAAGAATAATAAAGCTGTTAGTCGAAATACAAAATATAAGAAAAAGGAGTAGAGGGGAGGGGAAAGATAATGTTTTTGTTTGAACATGCTGAGTATGAGATGTTAGTGAAACAGTAAGGCGAGGGACAAGGTCAGGAGAGGACGGCAAGAGAATGCTCTGCTACAAAAGACCTAGAACAGTTTGCTGACTTCACTGAGGCAGTCCTCAGTAATTGGGACATCAAAGCTGAGTTTGCTGTGGAAACCTCCATGAGACACCTGACAAACTGCACCATCACCCTAATCACCTGTTGGCGCCAGTGGAGCTAGAAAGCTGTATTCACCTCCTACATGCCATGGGTTGGAATGAGGAAACACCATTATCAAGTCCCCCATTTCTCCCATCATTTCTTTGTTACCGCCACTACTCCTGATAGCCCAGTCCCCACAACCACTCCTATTGCTCAGCTCACGCCTTCTGTTCTTCTCTCCAGCTAGCTGGCCACTAATGGCAACCTCTTCTTGCTTCTCACCCAGTCTCTTGTCAATGGGTTTCACTTCACTGAATGCTGAGTCACAGTCTCCTTGGATTAGGACAACTTCTTTCCCTTCTCTCACTTTCATTTCTTTTCCTACCCTGACTTTCATTTCACTCCTCTATTGAGAAATACTCCCACTAGATGATGACAAACCCTGGGAGTGGAAACAGCTGCATCACCTCCTGTCCTGACTTGAAGAACCTCCCCATTATTGGTCCTTTTATAGCCCCTGCGGCCCCATGCTTCATAAAGTTGAGAAATGCAGAGGTGACAACAGTCTTCCTGTCACTTCATCCACATCAGGCCAGGGCAGTAGCAGCTTATGTAGTAGCACCTATTAAAGTCCCCTTATGTCCCTATGTTTATTTTGAACTTGTTTGGGCAACCCTGCCCCCCCCCATACATTTTCCATGTAGTTGATTTACTATGGCTTTTGATCTTCACCCTATGAATAATAACCATTCCCCCTCTGAGCTACTACCCAGTACTTCATACACCCCTTGGAGAGACCCTGAAGATAAGGAAGATCCCACTCAAGCAGCTCAAAATCCCAAAGTCACTTCAGACTAAGATCAGCAGCAACCACCCAAGTCCCTTTCCACTGGCAAAGAATGTGAAAATTAAACTAGTCTTCCAATACCCAGTCTTCTCCCAAACAATAGCATAATTTAGCTTTGCGGTTGTTTTCAGTCATGTCTGACTCTTTGTCTCCTCATTTGGGTTTTTTTTGGCAAAGATACTGGAGTGGTTTGCCATTTTCTTCTCCAGCTCATTTTACAGATGAGAAAACTGAGGCAAACAGCGTTAAGCCCAGGGTCAACACAGCTCGTAAGTGTATGACACAGATTTGAACTCAGGTCTTCCTGACTCCAGGCCTCTATCCTCTATCACTGTGCCCTTAGCTGCTCTCATGATCTTAGCACCAGTGCTCCCAAATCGAGGATCCTGGTATCTTCCTCCTACATGCCTGGTATTGTTTGACTCAAATAACAACCCCGATAAAAATGCATGAGACATTATTGTTGGGGAGGGAGCCCTATCAACTACTGGACCCCAGTAGGGTTCACTCAATTCTATGTGGGCCCTATTTCTCTCACATTTTTCATATTGTGACTATTACCTCTCATACAAAGCTGACTTTCTTTACCATTTTGCTGTGCTCCATATTTCCTTATTGGATTATTATTATTCTAAACTTTCTTTTGTCTGTATTAGCACAGTAGAAGGTGAGAGTCTTGAATTCCACATGGTTCAGGGCTAGAAATGTTGAAGTATGAGTTGAAGTTATAGGAGGGAAGGAGTGAAAAGACATGAGAAAATGGCCAAGCAATGAAAGAAAAACTGCATTGCCCAACTTGACCTGACCAGCTACTACTCACAATGTGTTGGTTGTTCTTTGTCCTTTCTTCTCAAAGAGGACCATGACAGATGTCATGACATGTGATGCATTGAATTTAATTGAGGAAGGTCCAGGGCTAATAAAGAGAAAAGGGAAAGGAACTGGACCTGTGAGTTCATTGCTTCATGGAATTGTTGGATGAAGAAACTTCAACATAAACATACCATAAACTTTCTCTGAAATCTTTAGTCTTAGAGAGTTGTCTAGAGTACAGAGAAGTCCTGTGACTTGCCAAAGGTCACATAGCCAGCATTTATCAAAGGCAGAAGTTAAATGACTCCAAGATCAACTTTCTATCTACCACTCTTTAGTAGATACTAATGTTAATAATAAAAAAGATATAACAGAAGTTGTCTCATGTACAATTCTGTTTCTTTGTTCATTGTTCACTGAAATATTCCTGTTTATTAATTTTCTTAAACTGATAATAAAAAATAAAATAAATTTTAAAAAATATGGCCAAAGGCAGAAACTTGAAGAATGTTTCATATTAAGGGAGGGCAAGAGGAAGAAAGAGAATCACCAGCACTATGTATTGTTTATAAGAATATAAACTCTGGACTCCAGTTCACCTGTGAAAGAATAAATGAATGTCTTATATGACCTTGGAATTTTCCTACAGTTAATTGGTATCTTTTTCTTTTTTTGAGGATTATAACAGACTTCACAAGAAGCTCTTTAACTTTTTTTTCCTGCATACTAGTTCTCAATTACATAGGGAAATATTTAATTTAAACTGCTAATGACAAACATCAGATAACAATCAAATGGACTGTTTAAATGCTTGAGGCTTAATTAGCATTTAACACAACGTGTTTACCATGAGAACTTTGTGTCTAACAGAATAATTAACATTTACTACAATTGGGAGCCTATTTTTGAAATGGAGGGTATCTAAGAATTAATGAGTCTGGGCTTGTGATTCATCAATCATAGAATCATCCCAATAACAGCTGACTTTATTTAGCACTTTATGGTTTACACAAGTGCTTTACATAAATTGTTTCTTTTGAATCTCAGAACAGCTCTACCAGGTAGTGGGTATTATCATTTTACAGATAAGAAAACCCAGAGATACAAGGAGGTTAGAAGACTTGCCCAATATCATGCAATCCTGTACTCTAAGCCAGGAATCGAACCCAAGTATTATGATGCCAAGTCCATTGCTGGTTCCAATCAGTCTTTCAAGGTTGATCTTACATCAGTCCTTCACACACACACACACACACACACACACCTCTCTTTATTTCAGCCATGACCTCCTTGTTAATTTCATTACATGATATTCTATCTCCCTCCTCCATATCTTTGCATGAGCAATCTTCCTCACGTCTTAAATTCTCTATCTCCTCACTTCTACTTCTAGGAATTCCTCTCTCCTTTTAAGACTCAGGTTGAGTGTCCCTTCATACATGAAACTTTTCCTGACTTCCTCCTCACTCTTAGTTATTTGTTTTGGGTTTTTGGAGGTAATTTGGGTTAAATGACTTGCCCAGGGACACACAGCTGAGTTCAAATCTGGCCTCAGACACTTGACACTAGCTGTGTGTCCCTGGGCAAGACACTCAACCTGAGTCCTTTTATAGATGAGGAAACTGAGGCAAACAGGGGTTAAATGACTTGCATACAGTCACATAGCTAGTAAGGGTCTGAGGTCAGATTTGGGTCTCAGGGCTTCCAGACTCCCAATTCAAGTGGTCTCTCCATTGTTACCAGCTGGTGTTCTCCTCCTGAAATCATTTGTATTTATTTCACATTTGCTATAAAAACTGCACTAAGACTTTTGGGACACCCTTTATTTAGTATGTACTTTATTGTGTACATATTTTCCACTCGTAGAATGTAAATTACTTGAGGAAAATTTTATTTAGGTTTTGTCTTTCTTTTCCCAGTACCTGATACATAGCAAGTTCTTACTAAATGCATATTGAATGATATTATGGTTCCATTGGACCACATGTTTTTTATGGTAGCTAAGTGGTATAGTGGACAGTGTTGGACTTGGAGTCAGGAAGACCTCAGTTCAAGTCCTATCTGAAATACTTACTAGTAGTATGAGCCTGAGCATGTCATTTAACATTTCTCTCTCTCTCTCTCTCTCTCTCTCTCTCTCTCTCTCTCTCTCTCTCTCTCTCTCTCTCTCTCTCTCTTTCTCTCTCTCTTTCTCTCTCTCTCTCTCTTTTGGTGGGGCGATGAGGGTTAAGTGACTTGCCCAGGGTCACACAGCTAGCAAGTGTCTAAGGTCGAATTTGAACTCAGGTCCTCCTGAATCCAGGGCAGTTGCTTTATCCACTGTGCCACCTAGCTGCCCCCATTTAACATTTCTCAAACTCATTTTCAACATCTGTAAAATGAGGATAATCGCACCTACAAAAGATTTATAGCAGCTCTTTTTGGGTTGCAAAGATTGGAAACTGAGGTAATGCTCATCAATTGAGGAATGGTTGCACAAACTGTGGTATCTAACTGTGATAGTATTGTTGTTATTATTCAATTGCATCTGATTGTGACCATATTAGGGTTTTCTTGATAAAAATACTGGAGGCTTTGACGTTCCTTCTCCAACTCATTTTATAGATGAGAAACTGAGGCAAACAGGATTAAGGGACTTGCCCAGGGTTACACAGCTACTAAGTGTCTGAGGCCAGATTTGAACTCAGGAAGATGAGTCTTCCTGACTCCATTCCCAGCATTCTGTCCACTGTGCCACCTAGCTGCCCAATTTGTGATGGAATACTATTGAGAATGATGAGCAGAATGGTTTCAGAAAAACCTAGAAAGACTCACGAAACTGATATAAATGAAGTGAACAGAACCAAAAGAACATTGTACACAGTAATAAGAATATTGTTGATGATCAACTGTAAAAGACTTACCTACTCTTGATCAATACAAACATCCAAGACAATTCTGAAGGACTCATGATGAAAATTGCTAACCACCTCCAGAGAGAGAAGTGATGAACTCTGAGTGCAGATAGAAACATACTTTTTCACTTTCTTTATATTTCTTGCTTTTTCTTGCTTTTTTTTTTTTTGCAACAGAGCTAATATGGAAATGTTTTGAATGACTTTACATGTATAATTGATATATTACTTACCTTCTTAATGGGTGGGGAAGGAGCAGAGGGAGGGAGAGAATTTAGAACTCAAAACTAAAAAAAGAGTAATAAAAATAAATATTAAAACAAACAAACAAAAAATTAGAGAAGGGGGCAGCTAAGTGGTGCAGTGGATAGAGCACTGGCCCTGGAGTCAGGAGGACCTGAGTTCAAATGCAGCCTCAGACACTTGACACTACTAGCTGTGTGACCCTGGGCAAGTCACTTAACCCTCATTTCCCAACCCCCCCCAAATCAATAAAATAAAATAAATATATATCATAGCACCCACCTTATAAAAGTTGCTGTGAGGCTCAGATGGGATAATATATGTAAAACTTTGCAAATCTTAAATTCCTTTGTGAACTCTAGCTAACATAAACAATTGAACCTGAATGGGGGGCTTAAAGTGTTGGATTCCCCCCCCCATCCTATTCCCTCATTTTTTCAGAGGAGGAAACCAAAGTAGGGTAGAGGGTAAGTGACTTATTGATACCCACATAATTTTTATATTACTAGCAGAGTTTGGACTAAAACCTGGTCTCCTTACATGATGCAATACTCTTTCCACTATATCATCTACCAGAACCCACTTGCAGAGGGACAGACTTCCACCACAATAACACTGAAGGAATAGACACCTCTCCCCTGACACAAATGAAGTGGTTCCTCTACTCCCCCAATCATAGACTGCAGAGGGCCTGTGTATACCATATAACATAACACTCTTAGCCCTTTGCCCTGGAGCACAGTGATGGAATGGTTATAAACACTGGGCTGCAAACACCTTAAACAAAATTCTGAGAGCTGATTGTTAAATCGTTAATGTATTTACACCTCAAAAATCTACAAATACAAATTGGAGCTTGCTTTATTGTTTTATTAATTTTCTAGACTTAAAGTGATAGAAAAACATTAATAATATAAATTAAACTTAAAAGTATGTTGGTATACATCTTCCTCCCCGCCAAGTTTGTTGTTAAAACATTTAGTAGCATACCATTGTTCATAAGTATCCTTTCTAGTACTGTACCCAATAGTCAGTCACTCGAGAAGTATCAGTCATCATTCACATAATATATATGTGTAGGCATGTATATATGTATATGCACACGTGTATTTTGCATGCATGTATATATAGGTATATATACATAAACTCATATATACCTACCACTACAGGAAAATGAAGGAATGGAAGAGTCTTGTTTCCCCCATCACAGCCAGAGGCAGACACTCCAGCCTCACCTAAATTGATGATCAAAATCTTTTCAGCTTGGTAAGAACTGTTAAAGCTTGTTCATTTTGAACACCTCAGTGCTTCATGCAGGTAACCACGGGAACTAATTTATCTTGAACAAATCAGAATGTGTCATGAGGCGGAATGAATTTATCATCTGGGCCACTTCTGGTTTATCTACAAGGTACAGAGAGGGCTGCTGGGAAGTGGGCGGAGAAAACCTTAGTGCTTACTGGGTTATTACACAAGTGTGTGTATTTTCCATAAAGATACATATGAATAGGTATGTTGACACATAAATTGAATCTGTATTAGAGAGAGGGAGCTGGGGAGGGTTAGAGAGAAAAAGTGCTTAAGACTGACTTGGGATCCAATTATAATCATCTATTCTCTGTGAAACAATGGGGTGTCATGTGTTGAGTCACACTCCTCCAATGCTGATTCATTTCATTCAACCCATGCAGCTAGAAAACATATATGCATCCAGGAGATGGAACTGGGGAGGGAAGAAAAGATGAGGGGAAGGTATGTTAGATGACTAATTTCTTGAATTAAAATCTAATGTACTCAAACATAGACTGAAGGAAGTCAAAAGGATAATGATTAACTCTCATATCTTTTGTCTCTTTATTCCATCTGAACTAGGTAACTAAGTCAGTGAGTGGATGAAAATAAGGAGGCGAGAGATGAATAAAATAAGAGAAAATGTTAGTCATCCCTCTGTCTATGTCTGTTTCTGTCTCTTTTTCTCTGTCTCCGTCTCTGTGTCTGTGTGTGTCTCTCTGTCTCTGTTTCTCTCTGTGTGTCTGTCTGTGTCTGTGTCTGTGTCTGTGGTGTGTCTGTGTCTGTGTCTCTGTGTCTCTGTCTCTCTCTGTGTGTCTCTGTGTCTCTCTCTGCCTCTGTCCTCTCCCTGTCTCTCTGTCTTTGTCTGTCTCTGTCTGTCTCTCCCTGTCTCTCTGTCTCTGTCCTGTCTGTTTGTCTCCTCTGCAACTCCACCCCTAACCTCTCATGGGGAAGTTGAATCTGGAAAGTAATATTCTAGAATTGGGAGGTCCACATCTCATACATTCTATCGCTAGGTTCTATAAAATATTCTTTAAAATGATCTTGAGCAAGGCACTTAACTTCTCAATAGTGTTTTCTTGCAATAAGATGGGTGTCAGTATTTACTGTAATAGAAATGTTGACGCCTAGTGCTTACAAATTGCTTTGGCCTATTTTTAAAAAGTTTTATTGACGTGCTTTGTTTTTTGCATTACAGACATTTGCAGAGTATAACTTACTCCTGAGAAATCCAATAACAAAGTTAAAACAATTAAGTAAAACTAACAGTATTGTGACCTTTTCCAACAGGACATTTCACAACTTTAGCACCCCCTCATCTTTTAAAAAAAATAATAGAAATCTGTTTTCTCTCCTCCCCTCTCCATTGAAAACAAAGAAAAATTCCTTATAACAAATCTGCATGGTCAAGCTATCCAATTCCTTTATTGGCTGTATATAAATACACATGTGTGTCTATATATGCATTTATTTATATCAATATATGTAACTCTAAAACATGATATATATCACCCCACATACACAAATGTATCTCTCTCTCTCTCTCTCTCTGTCTTTCTCACTCACTCTTTCTGCACCCTAAATCTATCACCTCTCTGTCAGGCGGTAGATAGTATGTTTCATCATTGGTCTTCTGGAATCATGCACGGATAGTCACTGTATTTCAAAATATTTATCTTTATAGTATTATCATGTAAATTATTCTCGTGGTTCTGTTCATTTCATTCTTTATCAGTTTATAAAAGTCTTCTGAACTATTTATTTTTATAATATTGATGTCATAGTATTGTGACGTATAAGTATAAAAGTTTGAGAGATAATTTCTCGGTAATTAATCATTTTATTAATAATGCTAGCATATTATTATTAAAAGGGGTCAGCCACAATCTTGAATGCCAAAGACTCCTCATGGAACCCACTCGATGCTTATATGCCCTTTGGAAGAGTGGGTGTTGATGAGGGTGGCAATTGACTCTGATTGGCTAACACGTAATGAGAGAGAATTAAGTATTATAATGAGAGGTGAACCTATTCTAATGAAGAACTTTGGTCATGTCCTATTACTTCCCAAATCACCCTCAGCTTTAGGCAATTTAATCAAAGAAGTTATCACCCTCTGAAACCTGGGTAGAACATAGTGGCTAGGAATTCACCTAGATAAGATAGTCTAGGTGGGGTACATTTTTGGTAGAAGAAGTCAGTAATGTCCTTCAAAGGCTGGGCTTTTAAATGAAGAAACTAGGACAGGGAAGAAGACTGGATCTCCCTCCATAATTGGTTATTAATAATAATTTTCTCTCAGTATAGTTTTTTCTGGTTCTATTCACTTCACTCAGTAGTAGTTCATATAAATTTTCCATGTCTCTTTGAAACCATCTGTTTCCTCCATTTCTTCCAGCACAACAGTATTCCATTTCATTCATATATACCACAACTTATTCAGCCATTCTTCAATTGATGGACATCTTTGTAGTTTCCAGTTTTTTGTCACCACAAAAAGAGCTTTTACACACACAAATACACATATACTCATACACACATTTGTACATACATAGCTGACTTTTTCCTATTTCTTTTATCCTTTGCAGGGTATGGGACTCAAAGTATAGTATAACTGGGTCAAAAAGCAGGCATCCATTGTTTAGTAACTTTGTGAATAATTCCAAATTGCTTTCCAGAATAGTTGTATCTATTTACAAGTCCAACAACAGGACCATCAATGTCCCTCCAACATTATATCATTTAGCTTTTTAGTCATCTTTGCAATCTTATGGATGTGAGATGAAATCTCAGAATTGCTTTAATTTGCATTTCTCTAATTAATAGTTATTTGGAGCATTTTTTTCATATGGCTATAAAATAGCCTGGATTTCTTCCCTTGAGAACTGCCTGTCTGTATCCAAAAACTATTAATTAATTGGGAATGGCCTTTTATTTTTTTGCTATGTTCAGAATCAAATTGATGCCTAAAGATGACTAGATCCTATATAGCTCTCCACATTTGTAAGCTAATGTAATCTTAGAGACCTGAGGCTTCCTTGAAATTTTATTGATGCCTTTTGTTTTCACACTACAATTATTTCTTGATATACTCCCCTGGCAGCGGCCTGTGAAGAGACTGGAGACTGGAGAGATCAACCTCAGGAGACCAGTTAGGAGGTTATTACAAATAGTCCAGTGATAGAAGTAATGAGAGCCTGAATATCTATATATCCACCACCACAGAATGCACCCCGCCCCGGCCGGTGTAACA
Organism: Dromiciops gliroides; assembly: GCF_019393635.1. Lineage (NCBI taxonomy): Eukaryota > Metazoa > Chordata > Mammalia > Microbiotheria > Microbiotheriidae > Dromiciops > Dromiciops gliroides. Next base: position 314,520,766 of record NC_057863.1, on the reverse strand, counting down.
AAAAACAGAACACAAAAACTCACTCGGTGACCTCGTACGATAGTATATACCAGTGGTCACCATAGTGAAAGTATGTTATTGCACTCCAAGTAACATGCAAGAAGATTCATTAGGATGTGGGAGAAACTTGAGCACTTCTCTTTAGTGCTCTGTGGGTGGTGATAGTGGGGTGATTTGAGTCAGGTGACTGTGGAGCCACAGTTCCTGCAGGACCTTACTCTCTCAGGGTGGAGTAGGTCTCATTTTTCATTGTCCCTGGATCTTATATTATTTCTACCTTAGAGCCTCCAGGGAAAATCATTAAAAGTTTCAGTTTGGCTCATGCCTAGCATCTTCCAAAGGAATTAGAAAGATACTTAGTGTTTAATATAATACAGATTGGGAGAGTAATTTCTATCCAGTCTGTTGGCAAGGTTTCTTGATTTCACCTTGGCAACATCTTTCCTATATATATTTGTACCCCTTCTCTGCTCTGACACTACCACTCAGTGGCAGGCCCTCATCACCTCACACCTGGATTATTGCAATGGCCTAATGGTGGACCTGCCTGCTTCAAGTCTCTTGCCACTTCCGTCTATCCTCCATTCAGTAACTAAAGTGATTTTTCCCATAACATATGTCTGACTATATTGCCCTCCTTACCCCCTCCATGCAAATAAACTCCAGGGGATACCGATCACCTCCAGCATCAATACAAAATCCTACCCATCCTACTTTTCCAGTCTTCTTACACCTTATTCCCTAAAACATAATCTCAGTCCAGTGATACCAGCCTCCTTGCTATTCTGTGAATCCTAAACAAACAAAACCTCATCAGTGCACACTGACAATAACTTAGAACATGAAGCAGTAACCTCTGACTCCTGTGATTATTCTCAAGGAGATTGATATTTAAAAACAACAAAACTAAGTCATTTTGCTGGACTGCTAATGATTTCATCTTCAGCTTAGTTCTGCACTGTGCAAATGACCTGCTCGATGTCTTCCTGTGTCTTATAGGAAGCCAGGCTGAGGTTTGAATTCATTCTCCTGTTAGTGGTCATCTTCTCCTCTAAAAAACATTATAGTTCCTCCAACTGCTTGCTAGTCAGCTCCAATTTAAGGATATAGAGATTTCCTCTGTGAGTACAGAGGAGCAATTCAAATAACTTGTACTCTTAGAAAGTTGCTAGGGTAAGGTGACTTGCCCTACAACCAGTCATACAACCAGTATATGGAAAGGCAGGATTTGAACTCACATCTTTATGACTTGAAGACTGGCCTTCAATCCATTATATCACACTGTCTCTCAAAATGTGATGATAAATAATTTAACATTCTAACAAAATATAAAGGGGGTACTTAATTTCTTGAAGCTACTTGTGCTCTCTGCTGTGCTAAGATTATTGGAGTTTAGCTGACTCATTGGGAGAGGTTACACCTGGCCTGTCCTGAAGTGACGTATGCTGCTGAGGTCAGAAGGAGAAAACCACTCTCCATAGGCAGTTTTTGAAGGACCTCCCCTTTTGGGGGAGGAAGATTAAACCGCTCCCTGAGGGGAGTTTGCCTACTCTTCTGAAATTATCTTTCCTTCTGGTGAGCAGCAGTAGCAGTGGCAGATGAAGCTACAAGCCCCCAGGTGGTGAGTTAAAATACTCACTCTGCTCTTTTGAATATACTTAGGTTAGAGCTAGGAGAATTATCCATAATTCTTTCCCCTATTCCCTTGTCTTTGATTTTATTAATTTCACCTTTGCTGTTTACTTTATTCTCATTAATAAAACCTGATTCATTTGTGGAACAGAGACTCTTAGGCTCCTTTCTTATTGCTCTGGGAGAAATATCTAAAAGGCACTTTGGAGGGGAGGGAGCTTTGAACCTAGAGGTCCCTCATTGTTTCTGGACTCCAATATTTCGGTGACGCACCAATTATCTCTCCATGTATTAAATTTGGCCACCACACTGCTATCCCAGTAGATTACATTAAAACTCCACCAAAAGGCTTTCCTAAATGAAAGGCTGAATAAACCCCAAATATCTGGCAGGATCTATCCTGTAAGACCTAGCTTCTTAAATTGTAAGTCATGACCCCATATGGGGTCACTAACTGGATGTGGGGGTCACAAAAAGTTGGGCAATAGTAAAAGGTTATGTGTACCTATTTTATGTACCTGGGGTCGCATAAAAACTTCTTGGGAGAAAAGGGGGTCTCGAGTGGAAAAAGTTTTAAGAAGCCCTGCTTTAAGAATTAGCTATGGTAGCTAGCATCTACATCGTGCTTTAAGGTTTGCAAAGGTCTGTTTATCTCTATTTCATTTTGACCTTTCAATAACTCTCTGCTATAGATACTCTATTTATTATCTCCATTTTACAGATGAGGAAACTGAGGCTGAGAGTTGAAACAATTTGCCTGGCTAATGAGTAAGGTGGGATTTGAACTCAGGTTTTCTTAGTTTCCAGTCCAGCACTCTAATCATTGGACTATCTAACTACTGACTATTCTCTTCAGATATGGCCTTCTCAACAAGTTAATTTGGTATAATCTCCTTAATCTGATACAATCACCAATTCCAGTCTTTTTTTTTTTTTAAGTGAGGCGATTGGGGTAAGTGACTTGCCCAGGGTCACATAGCTAGTAAGTGTAAGTGTCTGAGGTCGTATTTGAACTCAGGTACTCCTGACTCCAGGGCCAGTGCTCTATCCACTGCACCACCTAGCTGCCCTACCAATTCAGTCTTGATGAAAGCCAGGAAAAGCTTTCGGTCCATTTTAAACTGTTCAAGATACAGCATATTCAGGTTTAAGACCTTCCTTCAAAGTAAAGTCTATTCTTCACCCCTGATTTGATCCTTTGAACTTAGTGGCAACCTAGATGACACAGTGGACTAGAGTGCTGAGCCTCAAGTCGGAAGACCTGAGTTCAAATCAGTCTCAGATACTTAAGCAAATCACTTAACCTCAGTGCCCTCAACTGTAAGATGGGGATTAAAAAATAGCACCTATTTCCAGAGTTATTGTGAGGATCAAAGGAGATCATATTGTAAAGTGCCTGGCACATAGTAGGTGCTATCATTATATAATTCTATTTTGGGGGGGGAAGCAAATGGGGTTAAGTGACTTACCCAAGGTCACACAGCTAGTTAAGTGTCACGTGTCTGAGGTGGGATTTGAACTCAGGTCCTCCTGAATCCGGGCCAGTGCTCTATCCACTGTACCACCTAGCTGCCCCAGGTGCTAGCTATTATTAAGAGAACTAGTTGACATCGAGGAAAATGGAAATTTACTAGCTTAATTCAACTAAAACCTCTGCTTAATTGATGGGGTTTTTTTTTGAGAGATAGTGTTGGATGAGATTGAAAAATACGTATCATGATTTATTAAGCGTAGCCATTGATGCATTTTTTCCATTTGGGTCCATGTATCTTTGTTTCTAGTCCACCATTTACAGCTAAGACAGACATTAAACCAAGTGTGGAAGCAAACAGAACTTAGAATCAGACCTTTGAGTATTTGCATCAAAATGTGATATGCCAGGATATTAAAAAAACATATTCAATCACATTGCCTTTTGCTAAGAAATATTATTATTTTTTGAGTGAGAGGAAAAAAGAATTTATGCCATTAATAAAGAAAATATTTAAATTTTATTCATCTTTATGTTTTCTTTTAATATCTAATTTTATATGTTTATAATGTGCATAATATGTTAGTGCAGTAATACATATACATAATAAATGAATGAATAACCAAACACACATTAAAGGCTATAGGAAACAGGGAAATTACAGGAGGCTATACAGATAGAGGGTGAACAAATAACCTTTTTAGGTGTCTACCGTAGTTATGATCATTCTTTGATCCCTGGCCAGGGATACCTGGCCAGTGAGATTGTGAACCTGGTCTCTGCAGCTTCCTGGAGACTGAGAAAGATGATGATTAATAACCAATTAATGATATGGGGGGAGGATCCCGGTTACTCTTATATTTCCCTTATTCAAAGCCCAGTCCCTTGTGAAGGACGGGGCTGACAATGAGACATTCTCCTCAATCTGGGCAGGACTCCACCCAACTAAGAGAGTTTATTCTCATTAAAGGGTAAAGAGAATCTAATCTAGGTGAATTCTGGCCCATTGTGTCCCTACTCTGACAGGATTAGGTGGAGAATAGACCCTTTTGTCTAGATTTCCCTAGGTGGGGGGTGGGGGGGTGGGGCTGTAGAAGGGTGATCTGGGTAGAGATGAGTGTCTTTGTCCAGGAGGTGACGTGACCAAAGTCATATCTCCACCCGTCATTAGAATAAGTCCATTTCTTATTATAATAGTCAGTCTCTCATTAATTGATAACCAATCAGAGTTGATTTCCACCTGTTGAGACAACCCCTTTTCCAAGAGTATTTAAACATTCAGTGGCCTTTGTTTATAAGAGAAACCACTGACCTCAGTGCATGATCTGCTAGCCATAATTAATAAGCTGACTATTAATTACCTATAAACAATGTCTCTCAGACTTTTTCAAGACCTAACACTCTCTGGGTCACAGATCCAGGGGTTGTAAGACCACTCTAACTAGGATTTTAGAAGCCAGATCCCACCAGCAATGCTGGGAGATTGCCTTTTCCAAATGGGGTTTCCCTCCAGCTATTAGAAATATAAGTTTATCCTCAACTCCAGTGGACACAGTCTGAGTGACCAATCAAAAAGTTTAGAGACTGCTGGTATATGCACATTGTGGGAACAGTAAGCCCAGTTACTCTGCCGAGAGGAAGGAGGTGTATTTACATCATATCTAGAAACATGATTAGTCATTGCAATTAATCTGTGCTTGGCTTCCTGCTATGGTCTGTGGAGGTTTTTGGTGGGGATGAGGAGATGGTGCTTTATGATTGTGACCGTTGTGTATGTTGTCTCCTGGTGCTCCTTACTTCATCCTACATGATATCATACCCGTCTTTGCGGTTTATCCAAATTCCTCATATTTGTTGTTTGTGAAGTGTCATTCCATTCACATAGCCATTCCCTCATGATAGGCAACCACTTTGTTGACCCTTCCCCTTTGTTCTACCATAAAATGTAGCTATGAAAATGTTGGTATATACAGAGTGTTTGTGTCCTCAGGCTTCTGTGGGTGGGGGGCTATAATTCTACAGGATTAAAACCTAGGAAATATATCCTGCTGAACAACCTTGGCACTTTCCACTAGCTAAAATCTAACAGCTAACATTACCTATAACTTATAATACTGAAAATTATATAGCAATACCTGTGTCCCTCACCAGTACCCAGTCCCTTTGCTTTGTACCCTATCCCATATCAAGCTTTTCAAGGGATCTCAACTCACCCATGACTTGAATGAGGATCTAGTACTAACAAACATTGACCTATTTATAAAAGATACACAACTGCCAGAATTAGAATTTCATCTAGTCTCTACCCCTTCATTTAACAAATAAGAAACTAAGGGAAAAAAGATGAGGAAGTGACTGGATCAACTGTGTCTTAAGGAGAGTCCGGTAGAGAATACGCTCTACTTTTATGTATAATTTACGATTCCTTCCTTTCTTCCTCTCCACTCTTTCTTCTCCTTTTTTCCTTCCCTTCTCTTTGCTCCTCTTTCTTTCTTTTTTCTCTTCTCTCCTTTCTTCCCTTCTCTCTTCCCTCCCTTTCTCTCTTCCCTTTTTTTCTTTTTCCTTCTCTCTTCCCTCTTTCTTTCCTTTTCTTTTTCTCTTCCCTTCACTCCTCCTTTCTCAAACTTTTATTATCCTTCCTTCTCATTGTATCCCACTCCACTGAACAATAAAAGTAACTTTAAACAAACAAATAAACAAAACCCTAACTACAAACCTCCATACTCCAGCAAAATAAATTCCCATACTGGGCAAGGCCAAAAATTGATGTCTCATTCTGGATTTCAAATCTATTATTTCTCCAGCAGGAGGTGGGTAGTGTGCTTCCTTTTCAGTCCTCTAGACTCACGATTTCCATTTATTAGAGTCCTAAAATCTTTCAAAGTTGTTTGTTTTTCCTCTATATTGTTGCTGTTACTGTGTAAATCATTCTTATTTTTCTGCTCACTTTACTTTACCTCAGATAATAGAGATCTTCCTAGTTTTCTTTGAAACTGCTCATTTTGTCATTTCTTAAGGCACAATAATATGCCACTTTGTACAAATGCCACAATTTGTTTAGTTCTTCCCTCAATAGGTGGTACTGGGAATTCCTCAATCCCAGAGGTCATCATATACTTCAGAGAGTAATTCCTCCCCTCCTTGGTATATTTAACTTGAGTTTAATAAATCAGGAAATGAAACTAGTAGATAAAAACTTTAGTTAGCATCAACTGATAAAAAGTTGCTGGGTGGATGGCAACGTTGTACAACAAAAGGAGATACACCTGCCTATACGTATATGTCTATGTGCATGTTTAAAAATATGTCTACATATATGTGGGTATATATGTTTTATAGCTATATCTATCTATCTACCTATCTACCATATCATACATGCATCCATCTCTCTATCCATCTATCTATCATCTATCTATTCCTACCTATTTAGTTAGAGTTTTACACAGTCCTAAGGGTGACATTACATGCAAAAGGAGACAATTAGGTGATGCTGCTCAGCCATTTTCCCTTATTTGGGAGACTGAGAAATAGGGAAAGGATATTAAGTGATTTGGCGGTGAATACTTTAATGTTGGGGGGTGGGGTTTCAGGAGTTGCCAGATTTGAGATTTGGTCCAGATGTTTTCTCTGTAGTTAATCTTATCAGATATCCTGCTAGGAAATCTCTAAAATTGTAGAATCTTCCTTTAAGATAGAATCAGTAAGGCTAATTCCATCCTTGCCAGCCAGTGGGTTTTTATTTATACAACTGTAGAGTTCTGTTTCTTTGATTTCTAAAATTAATTTTTTAGTTATTTTAGGGGTTAGTTAGGTGGCACAGTGGATAGAGTACAAGACCTGGAGTCAGGAAGACTCATCTTCCTGAGTTCAACTCTAGCCTCAGTTACTGTGTGACCCTGGGCCAAGTCACTTAACCCTGTTTGACTCCGTTTCCTCCTTTGTAAAATGAGCTGGAGAAGGAAATGGCAGAACCACTCCAGTGTTTTTGTGGAGAAAATTCCAAATGGGCTCATGAAGCATCAGATATGACTGAAACGACTGAACAACAACAACAAATAGGTCTATTTCTGTGATTTCTAAAATTACTTTTTCTGGGGAGAAGATATTTCTCTAAAATTCACATCTACCTCCCCCCACAATTGTCATTCCCTTAGTTTTCAGTTGGGGGTCTAATACAAAGAAAGCTACTATAAATATTTTTGTACACAAGGGTCCTTTTCTCTTTCTTTGATCATCAATGGTATTAGGTATATACATTTTCCCCATACATACAACATTTTCCCTTGTGGTCTGGTTAATACACTGATGGTGGCCCTTAGATGCAAGGATTCATTTTTTCCTTCGGAAGGTCTTTTGATCATCTCATTGTATACCCTCTCTTAGTCCAGTTGGACTTCCTATTCTCCTTCTCTCCTGCTTTTGAACAAGCTTGTCCAAGCACTCTCTCTTTCTCCTTACTTATGTTTCTCCCCACAACTCCCTTTAAAGCTTATCTCAGATAACACCTGCTAATGAGGCTTTTCTTGGTTCCCCCAGTTGTTAGGGTTCATTCTCCCCTAAAAATTACATTGTATTTTATATGTGTGTGTATACACATACATATGTATATATTGTATATATGTAATACACACGTGTATATATCTGTGTTTATATGTATTTTTATATAATGTAACATATATATATGTAATTTATATATGGTACATATACATATATATAGTGTTTTATTTACTTATTTATATGCTGTGCTCCCATGCTATTCAACTGTTTTACTGTAGATTGTAAACTCCTTGAAGGCAAAGACCTTTTGTCCCTGTATATCAGGTACTACGGTAGTCTTGTACTCAGGAGTGGCTTAATAATGAACAGTTGTGTGAATGAATCCAATTAATGTGTAGCATTGCCTCTAGACTCACTCAGTCTGTCAGGTTGGATGAGGATGGCTGACCACTGCTGATGATTCTAATTGATCCAATAGTCATTCTGAAATAGCAGAGGTATGCTTTTGTTTTCAAAGTTTGTGGATGGTTTTTTAAGGTTTAAAAAGTATGTGGATTATTTAACAATTAGCTCTTAGAAAAAAAGAATAAAGAACCCTTGACATACTTTTAAGTTTAATATACATTATTGACCATTTCCCCCCTCACTTGCTTAAGTCTAGACAATCAATACAACTATAAATCAAGCCCTGATAGGCAGCATTTGTTGATGTAAGAAGTGTAAAGGCTCATACTGAAAATTTAACGATCAGCTAGAAAGCCAAGAAGAGATAAGTATGCCACTAGAGTGTCCTTCACATGCAATCAACTGCTACCAATTTGAAGATCAGTCTGTGCCAGAGGGGAAATTTGAATCCATATATTTCTGTAGATTATTTTTTCAGGGCAATGGGGGTTAAGTGACTTGCCCAGGGTCACACAGCTAGTAAGTTTCTAAGGGTCTGAGGCCAGATTTGAACTCAGGTCCTCCTGAATCCAGGGCAGCGCTTTATCCACTGTACCACCTAGCTGCCCCATGAACCCATATATTTCTTACTTTGAGACCAGCTCTTGGTTCACCATGCTGCTTCTCGGCACATTTTTGTTGTTCAGTTGTGCCCAACTCTTTGTGACGTCATTTGGGTTTTCTTGGCAGAGATACTGGAGTGGTTTGGCATTTTCTTCTCCAGCTCATTTTCCAGATGAGGAAACTGAGGTGAAAAGGGTTAAGTGAATTGGCCAGGGCCACATGGCTAATAAGTTTTTTGAGGTCAGATTTGAACTCAAGAAGGTGAATCTTCCTGACTCCAGGTCTGTTGCTCTAGATACTTTGCCACTTAGCTTTCCTTCTCAGTAAATAGTGCATAGAAATAAAATGTGTTTTTCTTAATTGATTTATTTCTCCTTTTCATTCCCTAGGTACAGTGACAAAGGCTTATTATTATTGCTTCCCCCTCCCCCCCCACCCCGAAAATATTCCTTAAATTGGTGGTGTCCTTTCTTTTTTTCCAATGTTACCATACTGGGTTGCTCTCATATCTGGTATAACAGTATATATCTACTTTCCTCCTAGGGGCAGTTAGAAGATAGAGCACTAGACCTAAAGGTTGGTAGTACCTACTTCAAATCTCACCTCAGATACTTACTAGCTATGTGACCCTGAACAAGTCACTTAACTCCAATTGCCTTAAATATCCTGCACCATTTCCAGTTGTTCTGATATATATCTTGCCATTGGACAGATCCAGATAGCTCTGGAAGAGAGAGTGAGATTGGTGACCCTTGCACAGCCCTCCCTCAATTAAATACAATTCAGTGCAAGTTATGACATCACCAATGTTAAGGAGGAAGGACAAACAACTTTTCCCCTAAGTAGTTTATTTAACATAACACTATCAGATGAGAATTCTGAACTGGATAGGCTCTCACCTAATGTTGCAGTTTTATGCCTCTGGTTTTTTGTTTTTGTTTTTGGTGAGGCAATTGGGGTTAAGTAACTTGCCCAGGGTCACATAGTTAGTAAGTGTTAAGTGTTTGAGGTCAAATTTGAACTCAGGTCCTCCTGAACCCAGGTCAGTGCTCTATCCACTGTGCCACCTAGCTGCCCCCTATGCTCTGGTTTTAGTATTAAAATTGCTTTCCACTATCTCACAAAGCATTTATTTTTGTATCACTAATGAACTTGTTATGCTATTGCATTTATTATAATTATTTGCATCTGTGTCTTTCCCTTCCCCATCTTTAAGATCACTTTTGATTTCATAGGGATGCGGAACTCCAGCTGAGAGATTTTCCCTCCTCATGGCAGATGGGACACATTTTCTGCACTTAAAGTTTTAGAAAGGTTTCTGGGGGCACTGATCAATCAATAAACATTTATTAAATGCCTAGTATGTGCCAGACATTATGCTAAGTGCTTGGGATAGAAAAGAGGCAAAAGAGTCCCTGCCCACAAAGAGCTCACAGTCTAACAGAGGGGAACGACATGAAAGCAATATATATAAAGCTAGCAACATGCAGGACAGACAGGAATAAGAAAGAAGGCACTGAAATTAAGAGGGATTAGAGAAGACTTCCTGTAGAACGTGGGAATTTAGTTTGTACTTAAAGGAAGACAGAGAAGGCAACCGGCAGAGATGAGAAGGAAAAGCATTTCAGGTGCAGGGAAAGCCAGAGAAAGTGTCTGGAGCTAAGAGATGGAGTGCCTCAGTAAGATGTAAGAAGACAGGAAAGATAAAAGGGGACGAGATTATGATGAGCATTGAATTGCCAAGCAGGGGATTTTGTATTTGAACCTGGAGGAGATAGGGAAGCCACTGGAGTTTATTGAGAGGATATGTATGATTATTCTCATTTTTAAGATGAGGAAACTGAGGTCCAGGGACGTTAATCAACCAGTAAGTATCTGAGGCAGAATTTGAATCCAGTCCTTTCTAATTCTTAAGTCTAGAGTTCTATTCACTGCCTTGAAGACATGGAGATGCCAAGGGAGAGCATTGAAAGCATGGGCAACAGTCAAGCAAAGGCAATAAAATGAAGCAGGTGTGAACGTAGACCCAACATGGCTGAACTGTGAGGTACGTAGGAAGGAATAATGTGTAAGACAGTGAGAGGCAGCTAGGTGGCACAGTGGATAAAGCACCAGCCCTGGATTCAGGAGGACCTGAGTTTAAATCCAGCTTTAGACACTTACTAGCTGTGTGACCCTGGGCACGTCACTTAACCCTCAATTGCCCCACAAAAAAAAAAAAATGTAATTAAAAAAAATAATAGTGGTAAGACAAGAAAAAAGAGGAAAGATTGTGAAGAGCTTTAAATACCCAACAGAGGGGTTTAGATTTGATTTTAGAGGTGACAGAAAGTCACTGGAGTTAGCTGAGCAGGGGGGACATGGTCAAACTAGTGTTTTAGGAAATTTTCATATAAAAATAATTTATTGTATAATAATTTTCATTTGGGAAGTCTGAGTTTTTAAAAATGCTTTAATGGTACTATATCCATTTTCTCTGCAACTTCAAGAGCCCTTTGTAGTCCCTCTGCCTACAGGGAGGTATTATTGTATGTAAATACTATGCATTGTGTGTGTTTAATAGGGCATGGGGTGGATTTTTTCTTGTTATTCCTTGAGTTAATAGAATCAGTGGGCTATCCTTCAAGGGTGTTGTGATTTCTTGGCTTGCTTAATCCTCAATTCTTGGAGTGTTGCGCATGTGCGCACACGAGCACAAGGGAGCATGTGATTTTTTTTTTATCACAATTCTGAAGCCATTTATGATTATTTTACAAAATATTTGGAAAGAGAGGGAAGATAAATATTTCCTAGAATTAAATAGGAGAGAGAATCTCTGGGTCGTATTTGGGATATTTTGCTTTGCTTTCATTTCCATTTTGTCTTCTACAAGAGTCTGAAGTCAGTCAGTCACTCCTTGCCCAGGCCAAACCTACTTGTCCCTTCAGTCCCAATCCCATTCCTTCCTGAATTTCCTAACCTCAAACTTTGATGAGAAAACAGAGGCTCCCCCATTCTAAAAGAAACTGCTCTCTCAAAAGTCATTCCTTTTTATTGCCAAAACAAATGGCTTTTACTTAATTATCATTTCTTCAACATCTCTGTAGCATATGACACTGCTGATCACCCTTCCCTCTGGGTATTCTCTCCTCTCTGGGTTTTTGAGATACTGTTCTCTTGAGTTTCCTCTTACCTGTGTGACCATTCCTTCTCAGTCTCCTTTGCTCCTCCTCTTCCAGATTTTCATCCTATATTCTCTTCTATTTCTCTCTCAACATTCCCTTTTGGTAATTTCATCAACTCCTAGGGTTTAATTATCATCTCATTGTTGATGAATGGATCAAGTAAAACCATTTATCAAGTGCTAACTCTGTGCCAAGTGTTTCATGACTTCTGACACAGGAATGCCCATGCCCAGAAGATATAGACGGCATCAGATGGCGCCTGTCAAAGTAGCCACTAGCACTAATTTTTTGACATAGAGCCATCAGTCCCCAGATATTTGGCCTATTCTGTGCTAAAAAAGAGGCAGTATGTTTTCTGTAGGAAATGTGTTGAATTTGTAATCCTGGGACTTGTGTCACACATGTCATCTGTATGACTTTGAACAAGTCCCCTAACTTCTCTCAGCCTCAGGATTCTCACCTATAAAATGAGGTTGTTGGACTAGCTGACCTCAGACGTCCCCTTCCAAGTCTCAATCTATAATCTTGTTACCTCAAGCAGCATGACAACACAAAATAGTGCAAACTCAGGAATATCTTTTGGTAATCAGAGTCCCCCAAAGCTACATTGTTCTAACAAAAAGAGTTCTCTAGCCTAACAAAAGTAGATGGATTACTGGACCAGGAGTCACAAGAACAAATTCTTTATCTCATGCTTACTAGCTATGATTCTGGACAAGTATCAACCTTTTTTAGCCTTAGTTTTCTCATCTATAAAATGATCCCAGCTGCACTAGATGATCTCTGAGGTCCCTTCCAGGTGTAAAATCTATGACTTTACAACCAACACATGCAACTGACCAATAGAAACACCTGCTATGAGACGTGGATGTCCTATTTTTTTTCTCTTACTCACCAGGGCCTCCAAGTTGGAGATAGACTGGTTTCCCACAGTGGAGTCAATGGCGATAGCTATTGCCTTGCTGATGGACAGGTCAGCTGCCCTTTCTTGTTGGGAGGTAGCCACCAGTGGAGAATCTGAAGAAGGATCTATAGAGAACCAACACAATGACCTAATGAGTTGGACACATAAAATCATTTTCATCTTTTCTTTATTGTAAATTCTTTCTTCTGAGTACAATAAAGTTAATATTTGTTAGTAAACATAAAGTTATTTTTTTACCTCTTTTCAAGGCCCAGATGAAGTAATACCTCTTCCAAGAGGCCTATTCCACTGCATTCCACAAGGATGGACCTTTTTTCTGAATTCATATACTTAACTGTCTGTATTCACTCCTCCATGGTATGAGATACCATGGGATATCCCTTGTATTGCTATCTTGATAATAAGTATAACTCTATTATTACTTAACATTTTATGTGGTTTCTGATGTGGTTATGCATTATGAGCCCACTGATGTGTGTACAGATCATAATCTATATTCTTTAATTTTTCCCTGTGTCTACCCAATGTGTTTTGGGGGCCTTCCTTGTCTTCTGGTGAGATTCTCTAGTTATATGACAAACCATAATTCCACAGGATCAATGATAAGCATGCCACCAACCTCCTGACAGAAAGGGGATGAACTCACTGGTGCAGAATGAGATGTACATTTTTAAACATAGTCAATAGGAATTTGTTTTTGCATTATTATGCTTAGTTGTTCCAAGGTTTTGATTTTATTTTTCAGTGGGAGAGGGCAGAAGGGAAGACCAGAGATAGAATGTCCTTCCCCCAAAAAAAGAAAGGAAAAGAAAAGAAAGAAAAAGTTATTTAAACATTTTAAAATGCACATGTATGAATGGAATGAAGGCTATAAGGAAACACAGACTAAACAGGACAGCTTTGAAAGTTACATGTTGAATTTATAATATTTTCTTTAAAAAAAGGAAAAGCAAACTATGATAGAGTTTTACTTGTTTCATGTATAATCATCTTTTTTTTTCTGTTCCCTTTGTGTGTAAATGCTCATTTTACTTGCTACTTGTTAAGTTCAGAATAAAAATAAGTAAATCTTCAAAATAAATAGAGATTTCATGGTTACAATGGAGAAAGTGGCTATCCCATTTGCTAACTTTCATTCTTCCTGAATGAACCACACCATCTTTTATTCCCAATTATATAGTCCTTTGACTATATCCTTAATGATACTTTATGGGTATATATCTATAAAAATGAGGGGCTCTAAATATTATGATCATATATCATCTCTCCAACTCTATTTTAAGGTATTCAAGGTCTTAGATTTTCTCTTATCTTTCTTAATGTCTACAAGGTACTTAGCACAATGCTGGGCACAGAGTAGGAATCACTCAGTAAATGTTTAAATGGTTTGGCTGAAGGAATTATCTTGAGAATAATGAATGGTAATTATATTTCATCTCTTTTTAGGAAATGTCAAGGGCATTAAGGCTTAAAGTACAGTAGAAGGAATTTAGGTAGTAAATAATGTCCTGACAGTGAGCATTGTTGAATACAAAAAGGAGTTACCTGGTGATCTATAGCAATTTGGCAATTGGACAAATGTCCCATTGGGTCAAGAGAGAAATAATTACTTCTTTCTTGTATTAATAACTAATTATTAATTGAGATCAAGTTTTTTTTTTCCTTTTCTACTTCTTTATCAGAAATCAACCAGTGTGGGAAATCTTTCTCAAAGATTTACCTAAGCTAAGATATAATCAGACAGTTCTAAGAAATTCTAAATTTGAGCTAATGGGAGGATTCTTGTTCATTGTGTTTATCAGGAAGGTCTGGGATAGAAGTGGATTCTCTCTATGATATGAATATCAATAAGTCTCTTTGACCAAAATTTGGGTGATTAAAGCCATATACCCCTAGACCCTCATTGTAATATTCATTTTCTCATTAATTGTTAGCCAATCAGAATTCATTGCCATGCTCAGGAACACCTGCTCTCCAAGAGCATATAAACTCTGAATCCACCATCATGAGCGGTCTTTGGTCTAAGAGAGAATGCCAAATGAACATCCTTTATTAATAACATGCTAGCATTATTAATAAAATTATTAAATTACCCAGGAACTGTCTTTCAGGCTTTTTAAATGTCACAGTTAGATTGTGTAGCAAGTTGTAATGCACACTCAGACTCAGTGATCTCCAGAAGTTTCTTACAGTACTCTGAATTTGTGCAAAAGTTCATATTGTCCATGCACCCACATTTCCCTTCTTTCTAGGTTTTTGTTAAATTCAAGAAATAGTACCATTTTGGGTGACAGAATAAGGTCCTGACTTAAAAGAAAACATTACAATCCCATTTTGATATATGTCCCTAGGATGCGATTATCAAGGGTTGGTACCCTTGGTCAGTCCTGCAGGGACTGACTGTGAGAGATTTGGGGAACCTCTGCCCTGTATCATTTCATATAACACCTCTTTAAGAGATTTTCATGATTTTGAAGTTCTTATCTTTGGAAGTTCAACTAATTCCACTGTATTAATTTCTCTGAGACCTACTTTTCACATTGTACCTCCCTCCCCTCCCCATCTCATTCCCAAAGCCTTTAATGGCTTCTTGGCAGTTTTTCTCTTTTCCTTTCCAAACTCATCACCTATTTCCTCTGGCATTACAATTAATTTTGCAACCCTTATACTGTCAGGCTTAAAGTTGGGTATTTTTAAAACAAATTTTGTAGTTGCTTTGCTAAAATGCATAGATAATCTTTTAGAAAGACTTTTTAAAAAACATTTATTTTTCATTTTTTATGTGATTATTCAGACTGTTCAGCTTGGCCATGGGCTCGGCTATTCAGTTGGTTGGCTTCTTTGTCAAGTCCTCCTATAGTACATGGCTAACTGTCTGCTGTGTGTATACCGAAAGAGTATTAGATTTGGAGTCCAGGGACTGAGGTTCAAATCCAGTTCCACACCATTACTGAGTGCCTTGTTTCCTCCTCTATAAAATGAGGAGGCTAGACTAGATGACTTGTAAAGTCCCTTGCAGTTCTATGATCTTGCTTATGCCTGGGTGAATAAGGGTAGATTCTCAAAAGTATGTTTTCTTTGTGCCAAGCCAGAGAAGGAGGCAGGGAGGAAGGAGATGACTAATTCCATTTTATGACATGTAAATGCTACTCCCTGATTAAAAACTGAGGTATGTCAGGGCTGGGAAAATCAGGATCATATGAGACTTGAATAGACCACTTGAGATTTTTTAGGCTTCATGGAACTGGAGTTTTCCCCTAGTTTTCCTTCTAATATAGTCCAATCCTAGGGGCATTTTATCATTCCAGAGAGAAACAAACAAACAAACAAAAAATCCTACCAATTTTTTATTATAATACAGAGGGGAAAAAAAAACCCATCCTTCCTCCTGGAACCTGAGTTTAATCCTACGTGCTTTCACATCCTCAATATACCATGAAAACTCCTGTTGATGTTGAGGTCCACTGTCCAGGCCACTTAGCAGATGAATGGGGGCATTGGGATGTCTATATTGTTGCCAACCTTTCTTTAGAGTCCATGAGCCCCAGCTAAAACTTCCAAACAAGTAGCTGTCTTAACTACCTCCTGGATTCCCTCTTGGCATATTTTAATGCTAGGCCCTGAAGCTCAGTAAACATGTCCTCTGAAGAGGTTTCTTTATCACCAAGAAAGCATCTGAAAACATTCTGGGATTCATTGAAGCAAGGCTGGGAACAATTTGTTTTTCTCACACAGTACATCTGAAAGCAGCATGGTGTGTTAGAAGGAATTCTAGATTTGTTGTTAGAGGAACTGGCTTTGCTGGCAATTTCATTAAGTTCAATATGGATTTATTGATTATTTACTATGTGCTAGGTACTATGCAAGGTGCTAAGGATAAAAAAAATTGAATAGACTTTGTCTTCAAGGAGCTTACATTCTGCTGTTGTGAGGGAAAAAAAAATCCCACAACATGTACATGGTAAGTGTAGACCCCTGCAACTTATTTTCCAAATCCAATGTAATATAGATGTGGATACATCTAGCATGATGCTATGGTTGGCCCTCCTATGGCAAGGATGATGGATGGATAGATATCTGATCTGGGATCTGAACACCCCTATTTCCCATCTCAAAAGATAGACTACTATTTCCCACTTTGTGGAGAATAGGAGGGGCAGGCAGGATCCATTCTAACTGTGGCTAGGTGAATCTCTCCCTTTTGCTCTGGCAGTTCTAAGAGACATAAGACTAGAATATATGTCTGTTTACCATGCATCAAATATATGTAGTCTAGAGATATGACACTTTCTTTTACAAGATTAGAATAAAATGTGTTTCCCTAGTTGCTCTTAAGGGGAGGGTAACACAGCTTCCTTCCATCAAATGCTTATAAGATAAATGTGTCAGTCATTTTTAAGTTGTCTGACTCTTCATTTTTCCCATTTGAGGTTTTTCTTGCAAAGATACTGGAGTGGTGTGCCATTTCATTCTTCAGCTCATTTTACAAAAGGAGGAATCAATGCAAACAGGGTTAAGTGACTTGCCCAAGGTCACATAGCTAGTAAGTGTCTGAGGCAAGATTTGAACTCAGGAAGATGAGTCTTCTTAACTCCAGGCTCAATACTCCTTCCACTGTGTCACCTAACTAGCCTTTCTTGGTTAGACAAAGATAATCACAAATACCTAATCCATATGTTTATAAAAGTAAACAAACAAAAAAGTGACAGTAGCAGAAATTGGAGGATTTATATAAAGTAGGTGAATGAATATATGAAGTAAGTGAACTCTTTGACAGTGAGATAGACCTCACCATGTTCCAAGGCCCTCAATGATGTGTATATTTATAAGTCTCTATATTTGTATGTGCATTTGGATTTTATATAAACAATATAGCTAGATGTATAAAATATGCATGAGTATCTACAAATCAGAGGTGCTGCTCTAACACTAGCACCCTCTAAGTTCAGGTTCAATTTTGGGATTGTGGAGATTGGGGGGGCAGTGTGTTCTTCTCAGATTGTCTTGTGTTTATCCTGTTTTTGTTACTTAACTTTAGGAACATCATCATCATCCTGTTTTTTTTTTTTAATGTAACTTTAGGGACACCTGCATCTTGTTTTTGTTGTTATATAACTTTCCCTCCCCTTTTCTCTGATTGGGTTAGATGTCATGTGTAGATTGTACAATCTCGATGACCAGCCAATGGGAGGTCAGACAGGGGTGGGAGGGGGTGTTGTGTTAGGACACATATAAGGTTTACTTCTGAGCTTGTGTGGTACACTTGTCATATTTAGGTTTGTGCCCTTTCTCGAGAAAGAAAGAAATTTTCTTTCTTTTCTACTTTCACTCTCTGACTCCAGGTATTATTTAGAGTAGGTGGCCATTTTGTCCCACTCAGGATGAAATAAAGCACTAGAAAGTCATTGAATATTTAACACCAAGGAGATTTACTTTGTCTTAACACAGTAAAACTATGCACTAGGGAGTTGGTGACTCTCAGCCTTCTCTGCATACAGCCCCCATTGCCTCTATTACAAAGTCTCTGGGTTAGCAGGACAGGGTAAGGTAACTCCTGTGGGCTTTAGAAATCCACCAAGTCTGAGGTGCTTAGACATTTTGTGCATATGTATATGTGTATAAATAAATTTATATATATACATATACATATATACATATACATATACATATATATAATTTTCTAAGCTCTACTACACAGAACAGCTATGTATAATGTATCCCTAGTATAATATTCTTCTTCTAATTGGTTAAGTAACTGAGTCACCTTAGATATGGCCTAGAATTCATATTCACTTTTTTTTTGCTTTGAATAGAATTTTATTTTCCCAAAATATATGTAAAAACAAATTTTAACATCAATTTTTCACTTCTACAAATATTTATTATCTCCTACATTCCTGTCATTGGGGGGGGGGATTATAGCAGAAGCAGAGTAAGACATAGTCTTTGACCTTAATCTTGTGAGCTCTCAGGGAGACAATTCCACGGAGTAATGTCAAATGACCACAAGCCCAAAAAGAACTCTTGGAAGAATTTAAAAAGGAATTCAAAAATCAAATTACAGATTTCAAAACAAGATCCTATTTCTATAATACTTTATGGTTTACAAACTACTTCTTTACAACCCTATAGCATAAATAGCAGAAGTATTTTTATTCCCATTTTACAGATGAAGAAAAATGACCTTAAAGTTTAAGTGATTTACCTATGGTCACAAAGTACACATGGACTCAAGCCTGTTCACCTCATGCCAAGTCCAGCACTCTTTCCACTACCCCATGCTGTCTTTCCAAAAGAATATATTCCACTTACCAATTCTTGTTGGTAATTAATTGAGTTTGTGTATCAGCTAGCAATACAAGACAGTTGATCAGAGAAATGCAAATTAAAAGAACTTTGAGATATCACCTCACACCTTTCAGAATGGCAAATATAACAAAAAAGGAAGATATTGGATGTTGGAGGGGATGTGGGAAAACTGGGATGCTAATCCCAGCTGGTGGAGTTGTGAAAAGATCCAACCATTACTGAGGAGCAATTTGGAACTATGCCAAAGGGTTATATAACTGTGCATACCCTTTGATATAGTAATAACACTGCTAGGTTTACATCCCAAAGACATCCACCAAAAGAGAAAAAGGACCTATTTATACAAAGATATTTCTAGCCAGCTCTTTTTTGTGAAGCTAAGAATTGGAAGTCAAAAGGAATGCCTGTCTATGGGGAAATGGCTAAACAATCTGTGGTATATGATGGTGATGGAATATTATTGTGCTATAAGAAAGGACAAGCAGGATGATTTCAGAAAGGTTTGGAAGACTTGTATGAACTGATGTATAGTGCAGTGAGCAGAATCAGGAGAACGTTGTGTACAGTGACAGCAAAATTGATGAAGACTGTGAATGATTTAACTATCTCAGCAATACAATGATCCAAGACAATCCCAAAGAACTAATGATGAAACATACTATCCACCTCTGAAGAAAGAGCAGATATTGATTGAACCAGACTGAAGCATGTTATTTTTCACTTTCATTTTTTCTTTTATTCAAATTTTTCTTGTACAAATGACTAAAATGGTAATGTTTTACATAACTGCATATGTATACCCATATCTGATTGCTTACCACCTGGGGAGGAGGGAAGGGGAAGGAGGGAAGAAGAGATAAAATTTGTACTCAAAACTATAAATAAAAAGTTTATTATTTAAAAAAAATACAAGACAGCAAGATAACAAATGCCAAAATGTACACTGTATATAATAACTATAATGGCAAATCATGGATATAGTGACATTTCCATGTCTAATTTTATCTGCTATTTTGTGCATCTCTGTACTGTGTGGCCCCTCCCAATGTCTAATTTCCCATTTTCAATACTTCGTAAAGTAATGTTTAACTCAAAATTTGTTTAATCTTTGAGATCGAAACAGTACTGATTTTAATAGACTATTTTACAGATGTGATACCAAATATGTAGATTTACATATATTATATAGATATTTACATATGTAGATAGAAGATTCCAAATCACTGTAAGATAAAGCAGTAATTGAGGACAGCTTACTTTTGCTCTCACTCAACACTAAGAACAATGGAAGGCCAACTCTTCTACTGGTTGAAAAAAAAATGAGAGTTTTATAGACCATATGAAAATTTGATTGTTTCACGAGTATCAGAAGCATTTTTGGATTAGCTACTACTCATCTTTATTTAGTGGCACTGTGATAGGGCCAATATCTACCAAGTATTCCAACCCCATGAGTTAGGCTAGATTTTCCATAGAAGGAAACAAAGCCTATAGTTCACTGGTCTTGAAGTGGAACAAGGCTCAAGCTGTGCCTCCCTTGATTCAATCTCTTAGTCAGCTTTCTGGTTATATTCATGTGACTTCCTTGTCAACCTGAAAGGCATAAAATGGTCCACCCATATGGATTTGTACCACCCAAACTTGGTGGATATTTCTAGATCACTGGAGATATCACATCCTGTTCTGCTGACCACATGGACTTCCATACTGAGTCAAGGTGGACCACACTTCTCCCCAGAAACTAAGTGCTACGATCTTCTTACTGATAACTTTCTCTGCTATAGGTAAGCAAACCTCACTTTGTAAACTGTGCAATGACCTAGAAATGCCTCATTTCTTCCCAACATTAAACTTGGTATATGACCTGAAACCCATTCCTAATAAACACCTGGGCTCTCCATGAATTTGATCATACCTTGTTCCTTCATGAAATAAAATAACAATTGATGGTAGGATTGCCAAACTTATTGAATCTTTTTTGAACACCAATCTGATAATACACAGTATTATAAATAATCATGCTCTTTGACCTGAAATTCAGTATGGGAATATACCCTGGAAGTATTAGAAAAAGTATAAACTAAAGAGCCTACCCAAGCATTTTTATATCGTTATATGAGACTCGTAAATTTTTTTTAGACATGACTGGCATGAAGTAAGTAATCACTGTATATTCTGTCTATTTATTATCTTGGTTATGGATGGAAAAGCTTTGACTACTGTGGATAAGTTCACTTACCTTGGCAGGTTTACTTACCAGGGATGTGAACATTGATATGAGGTTGGCACATGTATTGTCAGACCTAGCTCAGTGTTGGGAGGCTCTGAAGGAAAAATGTGGGAGAGAAGAGGTATTAGGCTGCCTACAGAGCTGTTGTATTGTCCTCACTGTATTCTTGTGAAACCTGGACAATCTACCAGCACCATTCCAGGAAACTGAATTGCTTCCATTTGAATTGTCTTAGGAAGATTCTGAAGTTCCCCTGGCCAGATAAGGTAGTGGACACTGAGGTCTTTCTCTAACTAAACTGTCAAGCATTCAGAATCTACTACAGAGGCACAACTCTGATGGGCTAGCCATGTTGTTCGAATGCCAAATATTACGTTTGCCTAAAAGACTATTTTACGGAGAACTCATGCAAGGAAAGTGCTCACATGGTGGTCAGAAGAAGCAATACAAGGACTGCTCAAGATTTCTTGAAGAACTTTGGAATCAATTATGTGACATGGGAGATGGTGGTAAAGGACCACCCAGCATGTGTGCGCCCACATTAAAGAAGGCACTGTGCTCTATGAGTGCAGCAGATTTTCAGTAGCTCAAAGAAAAGTGAGGTGCACAAATTTAGAGATATCTACCCCAAATATCCATAATAGACTATTTGTGCCCAACCTATGGTAGAGCATTCCAAGCTTGAATTGGTCTGATCAGCCACAGTCCAACACACCTGTACCTTGACTCCAACATAGTAATGTCATTTTTGTCTTCTTGGCCTGTCTCTCTGTCCTGTCTGTCTGCTACTCTCTCTCTCTCTCTCTCTCAACTATTTTCTATGTGCAAAAAAATTGGTAGCAACCTAAATGCCCTCAAATAGATCAATGGTTAAATGAACTGTGGTGCATTAATATAATAGAATACAATAATGCCATTAAGACTCACTTGTATGAATATTGCACAGAAATCTGGAAAGATATTTAGGAAACAATGCAACGGGGAAAAAAGCAGAAACAAAAGAAAAGAGTGTATCCTGAAACCATATAAGAGGAAAAAATAAATGTGAATCATTGGGCAAACAAAGAATACTAACAGGAGACTGAAGGCATTATCGCTATCAAAGAATTATTGCCAGAAGCAACTAAAATGTGGGAATAAAAGATGCACCCCCTTAAGATAATAATAATAACTAATAGCAACAACAACAATAGCAAACATTTATGTAATCCCAATTATATTCTAGGTACTGTGCTATATGCTTTACAAATTATTATCTCATTTGATCTTCACAGCAATCTGGGAGTTGTTATTATTATCTTATTTAACAGTTCAGGAAACTGAAGCAAACAGAGGTCAAGTGATTTATCCAGGGTCACAGAGCGAGTAAGTATCTGAGTCTGAATTTGAACTCGTCTTTCAGACTCGTCTTGACGCTCTATCCATTGTGCAACTTGCTGCTAAAATGAGGAAACTGAGGCCAGAAAGGTTGTGATTTTAGCCGAAGGTAACAGGGCTGTGAAACAGAGTTATTATTCAAAATCCAGTTCTCTGACTTCAAACTCAATGTTCTCTCCAGAGTGTCATGGAAAACTGAAAAATGTAAGCTACTGAATGTGCTTAATTAAGATATAGAGTGTTAAAATAAATAAAATAAAGCCATAGATTCTGAGTATTTAAAAAATAAGTATACTTTGTAATCATGATGCACTATCTAAGAGCATCTCAACACATACATAGAGATAATAAATCACCAATTGCAATTTCCCTTATGATATTGTACTGTTGTGTATCCTTGTCTTCCACCTGCCCTGTGAGGCTGCAGTTTAACAAATTAGTTTTATGCATTCTTGGGCCAATATGCACATTTTCCCAAATGAACCAAAATCCCACTATCTAATACTGATTAGTATTAGGAAGAGACATATCTGTATCAGGCTTGGTTCAGACAGGCAAGATTACTCTTATTCAAAAGCTCAAGTGTATATAATTAAGCCTTTTTACTACTTTTTGAGCTAAGATTATGTGACAGCCCATAATTACACCAGGTCAAAACCTCTGCCTGAAATATGGTTTCACCATAGGCTGTACCCATTAGGTGAGACAAGTTTATCAATATTATACCTTAATAGTTTTAAAAACTTGAAGTTTGATAATCCACTTAACTTGACTCTAATTTTCTAAACCCTAAAGTAGAACTGAGAAGGCCTTGCCTTCTGTGTCTGTTGATTCAGATTCCTTCTCTATTCTAAAGAAAAGAAAAAAAAAGAATTTCATAGAGTTTAAAAAACTTTAGAGCCATTAAAAAGAAAAAAAACCCAACAACTTTCCTTTTTCAGTTTTGGATGAGTGTCCCAAACTTAACCATTTACTTTCTTGAATGAAAGTAAATGAGAGGGCAGCTAGGTGGCACAGTGGATAAAGCACCAGCCCTGGATTCAGGAGGACCTGAGTTCAAATCCCAGCATCAGCCACTTGACACTTACTAGCTGTGTGACCCTGGGCAAGTCACTTAACCCTCATTGCCCCACAAAAAAAAGAAAGAATAAAAAAAAAAGTAAATTAGATTATTTATAATAAAAATTATGCATATAAAGGGGCTTTGAAAACTGTAAAAGATGTTATTGTTATTAATGATATCAACAACAATAATAATCTCACTACCTTAAGACTGTCTTGGTTGATTACTATCTTGGTTTATTAGTATAAGTGAAACAGCTGAATAAAAAAATCATTTGAATGGTATTTTACTCCCATTGAACACTAATTATAATGGAAGTTTTCAAATATTAGTTTAGCAGAAACTTTGAAAGAATAGTCAGAATCTTAATCATACAAAATTTAAGATGAGTTTTAAAAGTTAATATCACATTTGGAACAAACACTATCTGGAATAATGATAAACTCAATTAAGAAATAAAAGTTACTAGATGATAGTGATAGCAACCCTAGAAATAAAATTAAATATTTCCCTGTTCTCTGTAGAGGCTAGCTGACAGAAGAGAACTCATGATCAAGAGTAAGAGATCTGAAAGAACAGTTTATAGCTGCTATTTTCTGTAACATTGGACCTATTTTTAATATATCTCATTGATCCAATATGGGATGTCTGTGTGTGTGTGTGTGAGAGAGAGAGAGAGAGAGTTGTTAGCACCTCAGAAAGAGACATAAATAGATAGATGGATGGATGAATGATGACAGACAGAAAACCTCTAATGCATTCCTGACTAGTTTCATTCCAGACAAGGAAGTCTAACACCCCTAAAAGTCAGTCAGTCAATTAGCATTTTTTAAGGACTTAACATATACCAGGCACTGTGGTAAGCACTAGGGATATACAGAAAGACAAAATCCAACCCAATCCAATAAACATCTATTAAGTGCCCATTATATCGCAGGCCCCTATGCTAAAGACTGAGGATATAATTAATAAAAGAAAGACTATTCTTGCCTTCAGGGAGTTTACAATCTAAAGGGGAGGATACAACACAGCCAAGAAGATGAGAAAATTAGGGAGGTGAGGAGAAGGGATACCGGGGGGTACCCATGGAGGTATCTTGTTCTATGGAGTTGAAACCAGGCAGAAGAGCCAATGCAAAATAGTATGAGCTGATACCAATTTCTACCATATATAAAAGACATCTATAAAAGGAGTTTGGTACTCCATCGTCCAGCCCTCCAATCAGAGGGGAGAGGAAACTGAGGAAGGAGGTACCAATCAAACTGAGTTAGCATCATGGTGGTGAGTTTAGAAGTGATGAGCTTATCCTGGGAGAGACTTCTTGCTCTGAGGAGTTGAAAACAGTCAGGGCAACAGTTGCAATAGTGGAATGAGCTGAGAGGGTAATTACATTTATTAAGTGCTTACTATATGCCAGGCCTCTGTGCTAAGTGCTGAGGATAAGGAAAAAAGATAGTCCCTGCTCTCATGAGCTTAAATTCTAATGAAGATAGATAACACAACAAAAGGAGCTAGAAAGGAGATGGCAACAGGGATGAAGGTACCTAGTATAGAGGCATAATTTTGAATTCCAGAAGTTAGGAACAGTCAAGGAGTAGAATTAAGGTTTGGTTGGGTGCACCACAAAATGGAGACTTCAGGAGGAACTCACCAATGGGAGAAGTAGGGGTGCAGATCAGATAGAGGAATATTCCAGTTTGAGAAGGCTGCAGGGAAGTGGTTGGATGCTCTAGGGTGAGAAGGCCCTCGACTTTGAGGACAGTTCTGTTATAAGAGAACAGCAGTTTATCTTTTTAAAATGTTATGTACAGATGGGGAAATTGAGGTGCAGAGAAGGAGAGCCTTGCCCAAAATCATACTTAATAGCAGACTAGAAATAGAGCATTTTAAAATTAGAGGTGGGGATCACAAATAATAGCTTTTGGGTCTTTAGTGGTTCAAACTTACTAATTGAGAAAAATATAATTTAATGTTTTGAAGGACCTGTGATTTTGCCAGCATTTGTACTCTTTCCACTGCTATAGATCTGTGCTATTTTTGTCGATTTCTTTTCATGAATTCTTCATAGAAGACATGTCCAATACCTTGGTGCCTTCCTCATTTTCTTTAGCATGTTTATTGTACCAATGTAATATTTGGGCTATCTATTGTTTCTCATTCTCACTTGGTGACTCCTTTTCTGTATCTTATGTACCTCTCAATGATATCCTTAATACAAATTATAGTTTACAATAATCATTGATAATGCCTTGGAGTCTACTTATTTTAACCATAAGCCTTTGCAACAACCTTTGGATGTACTTTTTATTCTTTCAGACAATACTCCAATATTCAAAGACCTATAATTTGTGAGAAAATAATTATTAATAATGGACTTTTTGGGGACACAGGACCCCCCACCTCGAAGGCTTAGCTCAGAAACTTTAGCTAATCTCTTTTGGGACCATCCAGGAGCCCATGGGTGGATCAATAGAAATGGAGATTGACGAACTCAATAGAGATTAAAACCTGAGAGGGTTTGTCTTTCACTAGACCCTGACCTATTAGCTATAGCTCATTCTAATATGGACCACCCTCACCAATGAAATTGAATGATTCTAGTCCAGTGAGCTTTGATCAATGTGCAAGAGCCACCTCTATCAGAAGAGGAAAAGAGAATGGAGATCATTAGGTGAAGGCTATTCTGGGGGACATGGTAGGTGAGGAAGGCTGTGGTAGCTAAGCTCTCTCCCTCTCTCTCTCCTCTCCTCTCTCTCTCTCTCTCTCACCTCTCTCTCTCTCTCTCTCTCTCTCTCTCTCTCGTAATGTAAGGCTTCTGAACTCTATTGGAACCATGTGCTCTCTCTCTTGCACTAGGGACCTGCTTCAGCTAGCCACACTCTCTCCTCTCCTGATTGGAAAAATGTGCTAGGTATATAACTAGTAGGGAAGTCAGGCAGACACATGGTCAACTTTTTACTATCATTTAATATGATTAATAAATGCTTAATGCCAAAAATTGGTGCAATAGCCATTAATTTATAAGTAGCAATATCTTAAAAACCCCAGTCAAGTTTCCCAATAATTTGAAACAGAGACAGGCTGGCCCCCAATATTTTAAATGACACAATTTCAATTCTGTGGGTATCCTTCTATTGATGCAGGTTGCGACCCTTTCCATACCTAGTAGATAGTTTCATGAGTTTCTGTGGACAAAATAATTCATTACCTCATTCATTACCAGAAGGTCAACCTTCTGGTGATATGTCTCTCCAAATTTAGCGAGGCTAGTTCTTAGACAATCAAGACAAAGACTAATTTTATAGATGAGAAATATGAGACCCTGAGGAGGTGAGGTGACTTGCCCAAGGTTGTACAACCAGTAGAGTTGTCAGAATCAGGACTCAAATGCAGACCTTACATGTGCCAAAGCTGTTTATTTGTCTAGATTGTGGAATGTGTAACGTCCTGTCTGCTTTTACATTCTTTTCCTCTCTGCTCCATCCTCCCCATCTTCATTATGAGAGAATGAACAAATATATATAGCTATACTTTGGAGATATTGTGAGTTTGGTTCCAGAACACTGCACTAAAGTGAATATTGCAATAAATTGAGTACATGAATGTTTTGCTTTCCCAGTGAATATAAAATTAAGTGTATAAGAGTATTATGTCTTTAAAAAAAAATATATATATATATATATATATCTTAATTAAAAATACTTATTGTTGGGGTAGCTAGGTGGCGCAGTGGATAGAGCACTGGCCCTGGAGTCAGGAGTACATGAGTTCAAATCCGGCCTCAGACACTTAACACTTACTAGCTGTGTGACCCTGGGCAAGTCACTTAACTCCAATTGCTTCACTAAAAAAAAAAAAAAATACTTATTGCTAAAAAATGCTAACCCTCATCTGAGCCTTCAGCAAGCCATAATCTTTCTGCTGGTGGAGGACCTTGCCTTGACGCTGATGGCTGCTGACTGATCAGGGTGGCGGCTGCTGAAGGTTGGGGTGGCTGTGGCAGTTTCTTAAAATAAGACAACAGTGGGGGCAATTAGGTGGCTAAGTGGATGAAGCACTGGCCTCAGATTCAGGAGAACCTGAGTTCAAATCCAGTCTCAGACACTTGACACTTACTAGCTATGTGACCCTGGGCAAGTCACTTGACCCTTATTGCTCTGCCAAAAACAAACAAAAAACAAAAACAAAAAATAAAATAAAATAAAAATAAAATAAGACAACAGTAAAATTTGCACCATCGGTTGACTCTTCCTTTCATGACAGATTTCTCTGCAGTGTGGGATGCTGTTTGATGGCATTTTACCCACAGCAGAACTTTCAGAATTGGAGTCAATCCTCTCAAACCCTGCTGCTGCCACTGCTTTATCAACTAAGTTTAATATTCTTCATTACAGTTGTGTCTCAGTGAATAGGGAGGCCTAAGGAGAGGGAGAAAGATGGGGGAGCAGCTGGGAGGTGGAGCAGTTAGAACACACATGACATTTGTCGATTAAGTTCACTGTCATATGAGTGTGGTTCATGGCATCCCAAAACAATTACAATAGTAACATCAAAGATCACTGATCACAGATGACCATAATAGATGTAATAAGAATGAAAAAGTTTGAAATATTATTAGAATTACCAAAATATGATGCAGACACACAATGTGAGCAACATGCTGTCGGAAAAAAATGGCCCTAATAGACTTGGTCAATGTAGGGTTGCCACAAACCTTCAATTTGTGGGGAAAAAAATGCAGTGTCTGCAAAGTGCAATAAAATGAAGTACAATAAAACAAGGTATGTCTGTAAATGAAGGCACTGAGCCCTATGAAAAAAATGCACCATAAAATTAATTTAATTATTTGCTTATTGTGTTGCTGTTGAGAAAAATAACCTTGCTACATTTTGTCAAAAATCTAATTAGGTTCTGACTTTAACAAATATAATAAACACTGAAATAATTCTACTCCTGAAACATGCAGAAACCTGTCTCCACACCTGGGCACCACTGGCATATTTTTGTCAGGTGATGGTGCGATGCCTTTATTCTCTTCCTTCAATGTTACTATGTATAACTTCCTATTGAATCATCGATTAAAAGGCAATGGTTTCTCAGGCACAGCAGTTTGTCACCATGAGTGGCACAATACTGGATTATAGCAACAATCATTTCTGATCTGTTGTATTTGAAAATAACATCTGCACATGCATACACTTTCAACTGAAATATGTCAGTCTTGTTGCCAGAAGCTGAGAGTATTGCAACACATGCCACTGGTGTTTGTATAAAAAGTGTTCAATGCATTTTACTTATGTCAGTGAACTAGCTTCACATCATCCATAAGAGATGTAGGAATAATATCATTCTATCCATTTTCCAGATGATTAAACTGAGGACAGATAGGCTTTGTTTGTTTGTTTTTCTTTACTTTTTTTTTTTTAATGTGGACTCTCTCCATTAAACTCTTATTCCAGTGCCTCATTTTTGTGGGCATGCATTTGACCTTGGGGTTTTTTTTAAAGTTGTGCCAGCAAAGCACAAGCTCTGGCAAGTTCTCTTATGTTGGAAACAATTAGAATACATACCTGGTTATATAAGTGTATTATATAAGTCTAGCTTTATGGATGGGTAGCTAAGTGGTGCAGCGGATGGAGTGCTGGCCTTTGATTCAGGAAGACACATCCTTGAGTTGAAATCTGACCTCAGACACTTATTAGCTGAGTGACTCTGGGCAAGTCACTTAACCCAGTTTGCTTCAGTTTCCTAATCTGTAAAATGAACTGGAGAAGGAAATGGCTAACCACGCTACTATCTCTGCCAAGAAAACCTCAAGTGGGGTCATGAAGAGTCAGACAGGACTATAATAACAGAACAACAATAAAGCTTTATGGAAACATTCAAAGTTCTCCATAATCTGGTAAAACCCTATCTATCCAAAATTATTTCTCATAACTCTATGCTCAGACCAACTCTCAGCTCCCTTCCCCCTGAGAACACTTCTATGCTTTTGTCTATACTATTCTCTCTGCTGAGTTATCTTCCCTCCCTCTCTTTTCCATTAAATTTCTTACCCATTATTTAAAGGCCAATGCAAATGTCACCTCCTCTAGGAATCCTTTCCTGATCCTCTTTGCCCCAACTGGGAATCAATCAACAAATACTTATAAAATGCCTACTAGGTGCCAGGCACTGCGTGGCTGGCATACAAAAAGAGGCAAAAACATCCCCTGCCCTGTAGGAGTTCACACTCTGATGGGCTACTCATGAAGGATTATACTGTGTTGTACCACCACCAGCAAAGTGCATATGGAGGCCAGATTCCATGCCAACCAATTATGAACTCTACTATGGTTTTACAAGGTTCGCTATTGAACTCAATGACTTAGATCCTGTCCTGAGAGATCTCCTTCCTCCGACAGATGCTAGATTCAGGCCAGATCAAAAGTTTTTGGAAGAAGGGAATTTAGAAGCAGCAGCTGCTGAGAAGCAAAGAGTAGAAGAGCTCCAAAGATCTCGAAGGTGATACATGGAAGAAAATCACCTGGAACATATACCAAAAAAATTTTTTTAAGTCATTGATGCCAATCAAAGAGAAGCATGGGTTTCTAATGACACCTACTGGGAACTTCAAAAGGACCCTGGCTTTAGCAAAGTAGAAAGCCCTATACTCTGGTAACCCAAGACTATAGATCTGAGTACACATATGACCCTCTGAATGAATAACTAACTATGCACAATGTTAAAAAAAAAAATCTCGGGGCAGTTAGGTGGTGCAGTGGATAGAGCACCAGCCCTGGATTCAGGAGGACCTGAGTTCAAATCCAGCCTCAGACACTTGGCACTTATTAGCTGTGTGACCCTGGGCAAGTCACTTAACCCCAATTGCCTCACCAAAAAAAAAAAAATCTCACCTCAGGCACTGTGTGACCCTGGGCAAGTCACTTATCCCCAAATGCCTCAAATATCCAGGGCCATCTCCAGTTGTCCTGATATATATCTTGCCACTGGACCCAGATAGCTATGGAAGAGAGGGAAGTTGGTGTCCTTGCTCAGCCCTCCCTCACTTAAATCCAATTCACTGCAGGTCATGACTCACCTTGATGTCATGGTCCTCTTTGAGAATGAAGGACAAACAACAATAAACAAAGGAATCCAGGGAAGCCACTTGGTGAAAATAAAGAGGCTAGTGTCACTGGATGTAAGTGCTGGCTGCAGGGAGTAAGGCGTGAGAAGACTGGAAAGGTATGTAAGGGCTAGGTTTTGAAGGGCTTTGAGCATCAAACAGAGAATTTTCTATTTGATCCTGGAGGCCATAGGGAGCCACTGGAGTTAATTAAGTGGGTTTTTTTCATTTTCAAAATATAAGTATTTCGAAAGTCAAATTTTAACTGTGGGGGAGGTGACATGGTCAAATTGGAGCTTTAGGAAAATCATCTTGGTGACTGAATGGATTGGAGAGAGATGAGGCAGACAGACTCACTATCAGCCTATTGTAATGGTCCATATCTAAGGTGATGAGGGCTGTATAGTGTGGTAGCAGAGTCAGACAAGATAAAGGGACATATGTGAAACATGGCACAGAGGTGAAAGCCTTGACAAGAACTTGGCTACTCCAGGTGAGAGAGAGTGAAGAATCCAGGATGACGCCCTGGATTATGAGCCTGAAGTGCCTAGGAAGATGGTGCTGTCCTCTATAGAAATAGGGAAGGCTTGGGGGAAGTGGGGAGAAGGGGAGAGGGGACAGGACTTAGGGCAAAAGATAATGAGTTCCATTTTAGAGACCTCATGTGTTACTTTGTTTTGCACTTCTCTAATAATAATAGCTCATATTTATATAAAAAGTTTAAGTGTTCACAAAACACATTTTCCCAATAACTCTAAAAGATAGGGCATAGGTATAATCCCCTTATAAATTAGTTTGTAGTATCGTTACTCTGGGTATGTCATATGCACATACATACATGACATAAACACATAAAGACATACATGAATATACACATGTGCACATATAATACAGTATACACACCTCCATATGTGTATGTGTATATATACACATACATCCTATTAATCAATATATTTCCATCAAGGCAGTTCTGCCTTATTAAAATGTGTATCTCTTTTAGTACCTAGAAATAATATAGCTTTTCTTTAATTATTAATTATGAATTTAAAATCCTCAGAGAATTGAAAAATCAAGAAAATCCATCCCCACCACACACACACCCCCCCAGCCCACTAAGAGATTAGAGGAGAAAAAATGAAGAGTGAGTTCAATTCAGTTAAAAAAAAAAAATTTATGAGGGGCAGCTAGGTGGCACAGTGGATAAAGCACTGGCCCCTGGATTCAGGAGTACCTGAGTTCAAATCTGGCCTCAGACACTTGACAACTTACTAGCTATGTTACCCTGGGCAAGTCACTTCACTTAACCCTCATTGCCCCACAAAAACAAACAAACAAACAAAAAATACTTATGAAGGAGCTCTATGATATTTTAATATTTTTCATGCTGATTTGGGCAAAATAGTTTTTAAAGGTTTTTTCATTTTTAAAATTTAAGTATTTCAAAAGTCAAATTTTAAGCAACATAGAATTGATTTTTTAAAAAAGTGAAATTATTTAAATATCTTTTGTTTTAGGGGTTGTTATTGTTCTAGTAAAATGGATAAAACATGCCCCAACTGCTCAGGCTAAACTACTGTACCTTAGAACGTTCACCTCCCATGAGTTTCATAATGTTTAACTAATTAAGAGAATATGAGAGTCAGCTTGGTGTACTGATAAGTGTGCTGACAGTGTCAAGAAGATCTGGGTTCAAGTCCTGTTCTGATGCATATTGGCTCTATGATCCTGGGCAAGTCATTAATTTCTCATTGTTCTAGGCCCAACTATCTAAGGTGGTGGCTCTTAACCTGTGGTCCGTGACCTTACCTTTTGTTTTTTCGTTTTGTTTTGTTTTGTTTTTAGTGAGGCAATTAGGGTTAAGTGACTTGCCCAGGGTCACACAGCTAGTAAGTGTTAAGTGTCTGAGGCCAGATTTGAACTCAGGTACTCCTGACTCCAGGGCCGGTGCTCTATCCACTGCGCCACCTAGCTGCCCCTGAGCTTACCTTAAAAAAAAAAAAAAAGTAAACATTTTTATTTAAAG
The DNA here is from genome assembly GCF_019393635.1 of Dromiciops gliroides. Lineage (NCBI taxonomy): Eukaryota > Metazoa > Chordata > Mammalia > Microbiotheria > Microbiotheriidae > Dromiciops > Dromiciops gliroides. Next base: position 314,487,959 of record NC_057863.1, on the reverse strand, counting down.
TTTTGAGTTCCAAATTCTATCCCTCCCTCATACTCCTTGAGGAAGTAAGGAATCAGATACATATTATACATGTATAACTATATAAAACATTTCCATGTTAGTCATTTTATATAAGAAGACTTGAATAGAAGGAAAAAATGAAATAAAGAAAGTGAAAAATAGTATACTTCAGCATGTATTCAATCAATAACAGTTTTTATTCCGGAGGCGAGTTGGATAGTATGCTTCATCATTAGTCCTTTGGGATTGTCTTGGATCATCGTATTGTTGAGAACAGTTAAATCATTCATAGTTCTTCATCAAACAATATTGCTGTCTCTGTATACAATGTTCTCTTGGTTCTGCTCACTTTACCATACCTAAGTTCATACAAATATTTCCAGGCCTTTCTGAAATCATCCTGCTTGTTCTTTCTTATAGCACAGCAATATTCCTTCACTATCATATACCACATTCCCCAATTGATGGGCATTCCTTTGATTTCCAATTCTTAACCACCACAAAAAGAGCCGCTAGAAATATTGTCATGGATGTGAGCTTGCTTTTAAGTGTCTGTGTATATGCATGTACATACATGTGTTTTTATGCATATATGCGCATATATACACAATTTGATTTCATTATAGTTGGTTTCCTTTGTAATCCTATATATTTTATTTAATACTTTAAAAACACTATTCTGAGGAGTACATAGGCTTCAGCAGAGTTCCTATGGAAAGAAAAAAAGATTAAGAATCCCTGGGCTAAGGCAACTCTTATTAAATTGCAGAAAAGAAGCTGATCTACATTGGTAGGAAGAGTTTCTTTATCTGGGAGTTCCCTTTACTTCACGAAATCACAGGTCCAGTTCCTTTACTTAAAAAGGACATTCAGATTCCTGCAAGATCAATCTATGAATTTTCAAAAGAAATCTTCAATTTAAAATATATGTGAACCTTTCTTAAACAGTGAAGTGTCAGGGCAGCTAGGTGGAACAGTGGATAGAGCAGCAGTCCTAGATTCAGGAGGACCTTAGTTCAAATCTATTCTCAGACCCTTGACACTTACTAGCTGTGTGACCCTGGGCAAGTCACTTAACCCTCACTGCCCTGCAAAAAAAAAAAAACCCCAAAAGTGAAGTGTCTGTGAGTTAAGAATACATATTGATGACATGAAAAAAAGAATGTACTTTTTGTAGCAAAAGTTGAATATCCCTTACTACTCGATAAACTTGGCAAACATTTATTTTATGCCTACTACATATAGAGCCTTATGGAACTTGAACAAAGTAACACAACTGCAGTTGGCCTAACAATCTTCAAATTGCTCACAGAATTTTACATGAAAACTGTACTGTGTCTGGTAATTCAACCTACAGAGACAAGTCCCTTTTGGCCAGTGAAATTTATGGATGTTTAAAAAACATTGATCTAACACTTCCTACTTCTAAGGCTCCAGGCCAATATTCCCTTTCTAAGTTAGATAATAAAAGATGAATTAAACAGCCAAATGACCCAGAATAGGCCAAACTCATTTTCAGTTATGTCAACTGAAGCAGATGCCTGGAAACTTGACTGTAACAGCATTTTGAAATTATAAAAAAAAAAAAAGCCAAACTATTATAAAAGATAAAAAGAGAATCCAACTCTTAGAACAAATGTTGATTTATTTTATTACTAAATTATATATACAGTTAACATTTGAATAGGTTCTGCCAATGAGAACTTTACCCCTAAGTAGAAAGTTGGACACTGTTTATGGTACATTAACTTTTTTAGGTAGACAGACAGACATAAGTTAGATGAAAGAACATTTATTAATTTCTTATTATGTACAAGGTAAGCCATGGCGATACAAATACAAATACAAAACCCCCCCAAAAGTCCCTACCCTCAAAGAGCTTACATTCTAATTAGGGTAAAAACAATACATATAGCGGGTAGCTTGGTGGTGCAGTGGGTAAAGCACCGGCCCTGGATTCAGAAGTACCTGACTTCAAATCCGGCCTTAGACGCTCAATTGACACTTACTAGCTGTGTGACCCTGGGCAAGTCACTTAACCCCCATTGTCCCGCAAAAAAAAAAAATACATATAGGAGATCTGAAAAGGAGTAGGGAGGGAGGGAAGGGTACCATGGGGCAAAGTAAAGGAGTCCAGAGAGTGAATCCAGATGGGGGTGGGGTGAAATATGGCTGAGGTCCTTTCCAGAGAGAGGTGTTCCCAGGGAGAAAGTCACCAATTAGCACAGAGGTTTCTCCAGGGTGGCAAGGGATATGGATGTATCTATTTGTTAATAATTTGCTAAGTGAAAATTTTAGTTAGCTATGCCTGCAGTCTCTCCCCTTTTCTCATACTTCACACAGCTGCCCAGATAATTTTCTAATACACAGTCTTATCATGTCTCTGCCCTACTCAATAACTCCTTATGGTCTATAGAATAAAATGCAAATGATTTAGCCTACATTTTAAGATCCTCCACAATCTGAGTCCAACCTACTTTGCCAGCTTCTTTTCCCATTAGCTCCTTTTATATACTCTTAATTGAAGCAAATGTGAATGACTGGGTGTTTCTCCAATGTGGCATACCCTTTCCTACCTCCTTGCTTTTTCATTCTCTTCCTTCAAGTTTCAACTCTGATGCCATCTCACTCATTAAGTCTTCCCTGATCCCTTCCCCCTCCAAGTCTTCTCTTCCCTCTAGCACTCTTACAAAAAATCTTCCAAATTTATCATTTCTAAAAAGGAAGTGTGTTTTTTAATGTTAGCTGCTTGGAAGCAACATCCTTCATTTTGTTCGACATGAATTAATTGTCTTTTAGTTTATATTTATTTACCTTACTGTAGCCATTGCATATGCTATTCTTCTGGTTTCTTAGAATGCATTGTCTGGAGCTCTTTTTCCCCATCATACTGTACCTTGTATTATATTGGTCATTTTCTCCTGAGTTCCTTGAGATCAGAAAGTATCACATTTTCATCTTTAAAAGCACCGGGAGCACAGTACCTTGAAGCTAGTAGAAACTTATTACATCAATAAATCAGGCACCTACAATTTCTTTTGTGTGGAAACTCCGAGTGTGGGAACTCCTTTACCCAAGTAATGAATACATAAATGAATGGATGAACATTATTAAGTAGTCACTTTGTGCCAGGTACTATGCTAGCCACTGGGGATACAAATACAAAAGTAAAAAGAATCCATGCCTTCAAAGAGCTTACCTTCTAACAGGGACACATATAGAGAATAGTGACCAGGGAAGGAAGTTTGGGTCTGAAGAATGACAGGGATTTTGAATGGAGCCATTGGACAGTGTGGATTGTCATGTCTTTTCTGGGAATAATGGTGATAACAATTTGATGACTGCTCTCAGAGTGAGAAGTAAAATGGGAGGATGGGGGCTAAATGTGTGTGGTGTGGTATCAGGGAAGATGGTAAGAAACCCAGGTAGGCCCAGGTTTCCAGGAAGATGACTGTGGGCAGGCATGGTCTGGGGCAGCTAGATAGGATTTAGATTAGGTGAGTTTGTATTCATCCACTCAGGTCATCTCAGTTCCTGGGCAGACGTCAAAAGCTGACGTCTTCAGTAAACTGAAGAGAAGGGGAGGGGAGGGGGGAGGAGGAGGGAAAGGCCTCTGAAGGTCAGAACCAGAGAGCAGAGTTCCAAGTGAGGAGAAGCAGTGATAGGACCGATGCCAAGATGCCAAGATGCCAAAGTTAAGCCCTGGTTTCCTGGTGGGTGACTGGAAAGATTGCGATCCAGTTATAATTCAAAGTTTTAAAGAGTTACCTGGATTCAGAAGGGTTCAGTGACTTGCTTATTGCTACATATCTAAGGCTAGGTTTTCCGGTCACTAAACCCAGAATTGAATCAGGCTGTTCCAGGGACACTTATTAAGTGTTGGTTTAATCAAACAGAATTAAAGGGTTTGATTAATTCTCAGCACAAACATACGGAGCACTATCTATAAAAAGTATGGCCAAATGTGATTTTTTTTTTTAGTGGGCATTTCTTGGAGTTGTGGAGCCTTTAATTTGTTTTGAAAGAATACACCAAATAACTTCCCCCCAAAGATAATGAATGTCATGGAAAGCCTTACCAGCTATAATTGTTTGTTTAAACAGAAGCTGAATCTATTCTATCCCAAGTGCTGACATTTCCCACCTTAGATTTCTTAAACACCTCACTGTAAAACAAACAGGAAAGAGCTCAAATTGTAGATCATCTGTGAATCAAACCAACACATCTCCATGTGGGGGTTATTGAGTCATGTTTGACCCTTTGTGACCCCATTTGGGGTTTTCTTGGCACAGATACTGGATCCTTCTCCAGCTCATTTTACAGATGAGGAAACTGAGGCAAACAGGGTTAAGTGATTTGCTCAAGGTCATGCAGCTAGTAGATATCTGAGGCCAGATCTGAACTCTCAAAGATAATTCAGCCTGACCCCAAGGCCCAGTGCTCTATCCACTGTGCCATCTAGCTGCCCAACATATCGTTTCCATGTTGAACACAGACTTCCTTCCCAGAGTTATACAGCATTTATCATTTTTAAGGATAATTGTTAATAAGCAGTTATAAGGCTTTAAGGCCACCTGGGCTATGGCTTTTAAGCTGTGGTGGCTCCCTGAAAGAGCTTTTCTAGAAAGGCTCAGGCCTCCTGATAGCTTTTGAGGCCTATTCAAACGTGCAGGCCTTCCGCACCTGTCAATGTCAAGTGTACTTTCATAAAACTACTGTACGCTCAGCCTCCCTTCCACAACACTTGAGTTGCTGTGCTCTTTTTTCACTTGCTTAGCAGATAATTACATAGCTGTGTATAAATACTGGTCCTTAAGTAGGTATGAGAGAGGAAAGAATGGGAGGTTCAGTTTAAATGCAGCCTACACTGAAATGCACGTCATCAGAAGCAATCACCTTCAGAGCTTTGCCAGGAAGAAAAGCTCCATCTGTCCTGAGGAATAAGATCAAATTGGAGTCTTGCAAACGACACTTCATCACTTTGTAGTCTGAGCAAGGCTTCCTAACAGGTGGAAGGTGGGAAACATAAGAGTCTTATCTAATACAATGTAAGAACTGGAACACATTGAACATTTTCTTGGCCAACTGCTGTTTGAGGGATGAAGAAACAGTGGCCCAGAGAGGGGAAATTATTGGGGCCTTGAACATATTTGAATAGGGGAAGGATATGTGATTTTTGTCATGGTAGGGAATTCCAGGTGTGGGAACTCCTTTTACCTGGGCAAATGCAGAGCTCAATAGTCTATGACTTGTAGATAAGCAAGTTCCATATGTACATAAGAGATTTAAGTGACTGATCAAGAATCACAGGCCATGGGGCGGCTAGGTGGCGCAGTGGATAGAGCACCGACTCTGGAGTCAGGAGTACCTGAGTTCAAATCCGGCCTCAGACACTTAACACTTACTAGCTGTGTGACCCTGGGCAAGTCACTTAACCCCAATTGCCTCACTTTAAAAAAAAAAAAAAGAATTACAGGCCATGCAGCTAGTGTAGTGCAGGGGAACAAATGCTACTTTTGCAGTCAGAAGACCTTGATTCAACTCTCAGTCCTGGATTCAATCCCAGCCTTGCCACTTGCTACCTATGTCACTGGGCAAGTCACTTAATCTTTTCAGGTTGAGGGTAATCAATAAGCTTCAAACACATTGGTGAGTTAGGAGATGTCTATCTCAAGCAGGAGAAGGCTTTCCCCAGTGGAATGAGCAGATGAAAATGATTTGTTCTAAAGGCCATGAAGTTGGGGGAAGCAGGCATTGTGGGACCCATAGAGCTTGGTCAGACATAGAAGACACTGAAGGTCATCCAATGCATCCTCAGCCATGACTGGTCATCCTGATTTTTGTTTTGCCACTGGACTTTGATGACTTTGGAGGAGAGAGTGAGGCTGACAATTTTGTTCAACTCTGCCTCACTTAAATCCTATTACCTAAGGACTCAGGACATCACTCCATGACATCATTGGTCCTCTTTGAAAACGAAGCATAAAAAAACAATAATTTCTCAAGGCCTCAGTTTCCTCATCTAAAAAATGAGGATCAGCCAGCTTCTAAAGTTCCTTCCAACTCTAAATCACTTTATCCTAAAGTGCCAGGGGCCAGATTTGAATCTTCAAATACTGTCCAAGTTAGCTAGGTGGGGCAGTGGCAAGATTGCCAGGCCTGGAATCATAAGGCCTGAGTTCAAATCCAGATTTAGCTATTTAGTAGTTATGTTCAAAACTCCATGACCCTGGGCAAGTCACTTAACTTGTTTGTTTCCACTTCCTCATCTGTAAAATGAAGATAATAGTACTTACCTCCTGGGGCTGTTGTGAGGATCAAATGAGATAAAGTTTAAACCACTTAGCACAGTACCTGGCCCAAAGTAGGTGCCTAATAAATGCTTATTTCCCACCATCTTTCCAGCCCAACTTGAAGGACTGGTCTCTATCCACTACACAATGCTTCGTTGCAGGTGGGGATAGGGAAGGGGACTGGACCTGTGATTTCATGGGTGTAGGAAGCTTCATGAAGGTATTCCTTCTACCAGTGCAGTTCAACACATTCTCTGAAACTAGTAGTCTGAGGGAGTTTCCTGGAGCACAGTGGGGTTAAGTGATTTGCCCAGGGTCACACCCCCTTGCATAGTGTGGATGGATAATAATTGTTATTGAATTGAATGAAGATAATGTAGTTAGTTAGTGGCAAAGCTGGAGAGAGAACCTCAGGCCTTTGAACCCAGGCCAGTGCATCTTCCTTGAGCTCCGAAAGCTCATTAAGTCCACACATTTTAGAGTCCTGTGTCCTGGCATTGGAGTACCCTGGGTGACCTTCCAACCCAACCTGCTATGGCTAACTCCTTCCAACCATCAGCATTCTGCTTTAGAGAGACACGGGCCCTACTGAATAATCCATCATGTAACTATCCCCAACTCCTGCTCCTGGCTCCAACTTTTATGTACTGCAGCTGGGCTTGCATGGTATTTTTGGGGACAAGTAAATGTAGAAAGGCAGGGAGAAATATGGATGATAAAAGCCTAGTTCTCTCCCTATACATCCACTGGGCCATCACTAATGTTCCTCCATTACTTCCTGCTTCTGGCTCTGGCTTCTAGGCAGGCACCTGCACAACACAACTGTGAGGGGAAAACTCAAATGTGTTTCCTTTGTAGAAGCAAGAAAGAGTTTACCCAGTGTCCCAAGGTTAAAACATGAACAGAAAAGTCTTTAAAAATTCCAAGTGAACCACTTAGTCATATGAGAAAGATAAGAAGGCATGAAGATGGGTTAGTCTTAAATTTTTTCTTTTTAAAGTATAGTACTTTTGCCAGAGAATCAACGTGGCCCAAGAATGTGTCCTAAGTGTTGGATGCTTTGAGATCCCCATAGGAAACGTGCTTTGGAAAGAATATATTATTGTTAACACATCATTATTACTATTATTACATTATTAATTTTAACATCCTGCCAAATGCATTTTCTTAAGCTGTAACCCAGTCTTTATGTCCCATTCTCCCTTTGCAGGCAGTTTTCTTATACAGTCCCAAGTGATGATAGCAATAATGAAAATTGCATTTTGGTCTTTGATAGGTAGAAGAAATATAACATTTATGAAGAAAGGGAAGGGAAAATTATTTGAATAGATAACTATTTATACAAATTACCTAAGTTAACAAGAATAAAACAAAACCAAAAATTCTAGGGTTTGTTGTTGTTGCTGTCTAATGGCTGTGGTTTTTACCTTATTTCTTTCCTTTGAAAAGAATAACCCCCAAATAGATGTTTTTCTTTAAGATGATTTAAGCCATATTGGCAAATAATTTTTGGAAGCTGTGAGGTCTTTACAATGTTAATTTGGCCAACATTTTCTTTCATTTCTTTCTTCTTCTTTTGCTCCCAGAGTCGACAGATTAAAAGGATTTAAGTGTCTTTATTTAAACTATTTCCATGTGTGGCATTGTCTTAAATGCACAAATAGTTGGTTTGCTGCTCCATAAATGTTGGCCCCTCCTTTGCTCTCGGTATGGGAATGGGAACATCAGCAGCCTACCAAAACCCAAAACAAACCCCCCCCCCAACCCCAATCCCTCAGCATCTTGTTCCTTTAAGTAACCTAAACACATTAAAAAACAAAACACCACACAACACTATACTGGGAAAAGTAGGGGATAGAAAGATTATAAGGTTAAATATTCATATAAGTTAAATAACAATCTAAGAAAGCAATACAAAAATATCATGAAGCATCTAGTAAAATGTTACCTCTTTAAAAATGGGGACTGGTTTAAACTTTCTGTCTTTATATAGCAACTAGTAAAATGACTCGTGTAATAGGTGTCTTAATAAAGGTTTCATTCGTTGGATGCAGGTGAAGTGTGTGTATGTGTGTGTAGGAAGTCAGAGGACCCAGAGATTTCAGCAGATAGTTAAAATTTCAGTTTGATCATTTAAACATAATGGCAAATATTAAAAATCAGGTCTTGTTTGGTTGTTTTGTTGATTGTCTAGATTTTTTAAAGTGGTGGAGAAATGTTACTAATGCAGATTAAACCAAACAGCATGTCTTAATTAAGGTTGTTAAATGTTTAACAGCATACAAATTGATAGAGTTGATTAAATCATAGAAGGCACAGGTAACAGTCCTAAGGTGTTAATATGTTAGACCTTGTTACCCCTTTAAGAAGTTTTCTGTGATGGACTTTTAAGGGGTACTTGCCATTGGCAATTGAAAGATGTCCAACCCCTGGTGGCCGGTCAAAAGCAAATGGGCCAGCTCTTGGACACAGCCAAGGTGGGAGGGTTATGTGAAGTTGACCCTTCATAGCCTTGAGGAAAACTAGTTATGGAAGAAGAATTCCTCTCTTGAGAAGGAATCATTTCCCACCTGGAGATGGTGGTGATTTTCCTTCTTTCTCCCATCAGCTAAGGCATTTGGCAATGAAGCTACTTACCCGAAGGGAGACACTGCACCCAGCAAGTAACAGGCAGAGAGAGTCAGCAGAGGTGACTCCAAAAGAGTATGACCCTTGGCAGCAGAGAAGAGAGACAAGTATAGATTCAAGAGATTAGGCTTGGCAGTGAGAGAGACTGTGACCAAGAAGGAGTATGAATTGTCATGGCCACGTGTGTTCCCTACACACATGGTTTACTAATGACATGCTTTAAATATAGGTCTGGTATTTTCACTGATGTTGTGTATAGTTGTAGGAGGGTGAATCCTAGACTTACAGGAGGAGAATGTCTTATTACATTGCTATTTTGATGCCAGGAGCTAATTTGCCTTTGCTGAATGATTAGTTGTTATTTGTCCTTGGTTTTTTAAGAGGACAAGTGACATCACAGGGTGATAGCTTGACTTTTGCATGAATTGGATTTAAGTGAGGCAGGTCCCGCAATCGTCAGCCTTCTGAGTCATAGAATTCTGGTAGAAGGACAAAAGTCAAGACAACTGTTGATGGCCCGCGATGCAGAGGATGAACATGAAGTCTTTGATGTCTTCCCAAGCTCTACAGTTCCTTTTTCAGCAGCCTTCATGGCCTCTGGAACAAGCTGTTCCCATCTACCCATTCTGCTGGGGGAAGTCTTCACATGTTTGGGGTAGATGTGCCTCTAACTCACCTTCAGTTCTGAGGTGGTAAGGACCAAATTTAGTATGGGAAGAGTTAATCGGGCGGCTCGCCTTAATATTGGATAAGAAAAGAAACAGCCAAAAACAAAACAGGTTTATTAATGGCAACAAGTAAAAACACTATCTGAATCACACAAGTGAGATTAATAGAACTAGAAACAATGTATAAATCTCTGGGTTAAAAAGGCCCCAGGCACCTGAACCTGCCTCCCCCCCAGCCAGCTCCCAAGAGCCAGCATTGCCTCAAAAAACACAAACAAACTCACCACACCTGGAATCTGTAGCTCTAAGGAGAATTAGCTGTGCAGTCTCTTCTGTTTTGTCTGAAGATCAAACACCAGCAGCTCCTCTAAATGTCTGCTTTCCTTTCCCGTTCCTTTCAGAACACTCTCTAACTGCCTTTATTCCTAACCTCCTCTAACCAAATCACAACTGTATCTAACTGATTTTTTCACAGGAAGGGGAGGGGCAGTTCTTAGCCATGCTGAGTCTCTAATTGGCTCAGCACACCCACATGGGCTGTCCCCCAATATAATCTAGCCAGACCCACGTGGGTGTGGGGAAAGCTAAAAGAGGAGGCATAGTTAATTAGTTTCAATAAGTGTTCCCTGTGGTCAGAGTTCCTCTTGTTTTTTCAATTATCTCACAAAGTACACACCCATCCTCTCTTAGGTTTTTAAGCTTACGTTCTTTCAGTCTGACCATAAGGAAGCAAAGATAGGGTTATGAAAACCCCAAATCACAATTAATTCCTTACAAGGTCTATTGGTTATTGTTATGCTGGCCAAGACAGTTTCATCAGGGTGTGGCCACCAAGCATGCTACAGCTACTTGAAGCCAAAGGTGAGAGTTGGGTGAATCAGGTGGACACCAAAGGGGGCTGAACATCCTAAAAAGGGCTCAGCAAGCCCTCACACCAGAGTGCTGGTCCTCCTGAACACCTCATATGCCCCAGCCGATTAGCAAAAGTAAATGTACCAATGGAGGCTGGTGAACTATGATTTTAGAAGTGTATACTCACAGAGTACCTTTGAATCTATGGCAGTTGTTGCCTGGGGGTAAATTGATGGGGGAAACTCCCAGAAGAGGCCCTATGAGGATCATGAATATAGATGCTATTCATATCTGGACTTCTGATCACTCGCCATGCTAGGTGTCATGACTTACCTGCGTCAAGACTGTGTGGATCATGATTCTATTCAAGATAGAGTAGAGTGTCCAGTTTTGGACTACTTCCTTTTTTTTTTTTTTTTGGTGAGGCAATTGGGGTTAAGTGACTTGCCTAGGGTCACACAGCTAGTAAGTGTTAAGTGTCTGAGGCCGGATTTGAAATCAGGTCCTCCTGAATCCAGGGCTGCTGTTCTAACCCCTGTGCCACCTAGTTGCCTCTACTTTTGGACTACTTTTGAGGGTCACTTATCCTTTGCTAAACTTTTTTTTTATTTTGATTTTTTTCACTTGATACTATTTTATTTTTTCCCAATTACATGTAAAGATAGTTTTCAACATTAATTTTTGTAGGATTTTGAGTTTCAAATTTTTCTCCCTTCCTCTGTTACCTCCCCCTTCCCCAAGGCTGAAAGCAATCTGATATAGGTTATGTATGTACAATCATATTAAGCATATCTCCCCATTAGTCATATTGTGAAGGAAGAATCAGAACAAAAGGGAAAAACCACAAGAAAGAAAAAACACCCCCCCCCAAAAAAAAAGTGAAAAAAGTTTGCTTCAATCTGCATTCAGACTTCATAGTTCTTTTTCTGAATGTGTAGCTTGCTAAACTTCTAAGTCTTTCTTTTTTTTTTTTTTTTGGTGAGGCAATTGAGGTTAAGTGACTTGCCCAGGGTCACACAGCTAGTAAGTGTTAAGTGTCTGAGGCCGGATTTGAACCCAGGTACTCCTGACTCCAGAGCTGGTGCTCTATCCACTGCACCACCTAGCTGCCCCCTAAGTCCTTCTTTCTCCACATTTGTTTTAGAAATCAATGTTATTATCAATATTGCTATGATTACTGTACATCATTATTGATGAAGGCAAGCCCATATTTATGGAGTGTTTAAGTGTTATCCTCAAAAAAACCTTTTGAAGTTGTGGTACAAATTTCATTGTTCCTATTTTACAGATGTGAAAAGTGAGGCACCGATTTGAGACAACAGATAATGAAGATAACACGAATGTTGAAGGATACCATGTCAAATGCGTTCAGTAAACCTGTGAATTCATCTAGACATTTGGTTTCATTGATGTGGGGAGCTGTCAATGAGCAAGATCCTTCTATGAAGGGACACCATCAACTTAAAGTCTTAGAGAAAATGCTGAGGGCACTCACTGAAAGACTGAACACTAGCCCACATATAGTCAATATATGTGGGACTTGACTCCAGTGCGGCCTAATTTTGAGTCTAGCCCTCTATCCCTTGATGCACTAACATTCTTTTGCTAGTTGATTCCCCCTTAACCCTAGACTATTTCGGGGTTCCTTTAAAGTTAGTGTGGCATTTTGAGATCAAATCAAAAAATATTTCCCAGTTACCTACTATGTGCATGCATACTGTTTGTCAAGGAATTCCATTTACGATGAAGATGAATTCATAAAACAGGAAGACAGAATTAGTAATGTGCAAGTCCTGGAATGGAAAACTATTATTATTTAAAAGAAACTAATTATAGTTAGGACAAGATGGACATGTAGCAATTCAATTTGAGAAATAATTATTAAGCACTTACTGTGTATACAGTGAAATTTCATATCCCAAAGAAAATAAGATATGGCCCCCTGCTCTCAAGAAGATAAGGCATAAACATATGAAATGTTAAACAGCAAAAATATTTAAATAACAGTTTGAGACAATAGAAAATACATCACCAGATGGTGTTTAATTACTGAATTAAATATATAGTACAGGAGTTCAGTGATATGAGAGTATATTCCATGTGGGGGTTGTCAGAGAAGACTTTACAACTAAGAAAGTGTGAGCTGGGACATGGAGAATGTATGATAATTGAAAGGAGAATGAGTAAAGGAAAAGATTTCAGATAGGAGAAAATTTCTGAAACATATAAAGAATCACATCAAATTTATAAAAATACAAGTCGTTCCCCAATTGGTAAATGGTCAAAGGATTTGAACAGGCAGTTTTCAGACAAAGAAATCAAAGATATCAATAATTATATGAAAAAATGCTCTAGATCATTATTGATCAGAGAAATGCAAATTAAAAAAACTCTGAGGTATCACCTTACACCTATCAGAGTGGCAAATATAACAAAAACAGAAAATATCAGTTGTAGGAGGGGATGTGGGAAAGCTGGTATGCTAATCCACTGTTGGTGGAGTTGTGAAAAAATCCAACTATTCTAGAGAGCAATTTGGAATTATGCCCAAAGGGCTAGAGAATTGTGCATACCCTTTGATCCAGCAGTACCACTACTAGGTTTATATCCCAAAGACATCCCAATAAAGAGAAAAAGACCTATTTGTACAAAAATATTTATAGCAGCTCTTTTTGTGGTGGCTAAGAATTGGAAATCAAAGGAATGCCCATCAACTGGGGAATGGCTAAACAAGTTGTGTTATATGATGTTGATGGAATATTATTGTGCTATAAGAAAGGACAAGCAGGATGACTTTAGAGAAGCTTGGAAAGACATGTAGGAAATGATGTATTGGGAAGTGAGCAGAACTAAAAGAACACTGTACACAGAAACAGCAATATTGTTTGATGAAGAACTGTGAATGATTTGACTATTCTCAACAATACAATAATCCAAGACAATCCCAAAAGAATATTGATGAAACATACTATCCACCTTCAAAGAAAGAACTGATATTGATGGAACAGATTGAAGTATGCTATTTTTCACTTTCTTGCATTTTTTAATGATTTAATTTGCTTGTAAAAAGTGACAAATATGGTGGTTTTGCATGATCGTACATGTATAACCCATATCAGATTGTTTGCCACGTCAGGGAGGTGAGAGGGGAGGGAGGGAAGAAGGGGTAGAGATTGGAACCAAAAAACTATAAATTAAATAAATTAAAAAAGGAGGAAATGGGTGAGCAAAAGTGTGGAGGCATGAAATTTCAAGCTCTGTTATGAAGATGAGACCACTGTGACTATCTATAGTGAGAGGTTTGTATACAAGAGGAGTAGAAAGATATGTTAAGGCCAGGGTAATGAGGGCTTTGAACACCAGGCAAAAATTATATTTTACCTGGTATGTGACTAGAGCAATGGCTTTCAAATCAGAGGACCCGTGTTAAAATCTTACCTCGGTCACATACTACTTGTGTGACCTTGGACAATTTATTTAACCTCCCAGGGCCAGTTTCCTCATCTGCAGAATGACCTCCAAAGTGCTTTCCAGCTCTAACTCTGTGATCTTATGAGCTCACATTAGGCAATGGGCATCCTTTGAAAAGGTAGAGCTATGATCCAAGCAGCATTTTAGAGAGGTAAATCTGAGAGCAGTCCGTAGGATGAATTGAAAGGTTATATATTTCTGTATTTGCTTATTTTTATAAGCATAAATAAACCAGGGATTCAGAGTGCAAATAAGGTATGTTTGTAGGCTATATTGGTGTCTCCCATGTTCCAAATTGCATACTCTCCTGTCTTCCCAACTTTGCTATTACTACTTAGGTTCCCATATTCCTCCTAGGCACCCAGAACCATAACCTCATTATCACCCTCAGCTCCTTTCTCATACTCACCAAACAAAGTCCAATTTTTCATGAAATCTTGTTATTTCTACCTTCACAGCATATCATATATCTTACCTTCTTTCCAGCCCTTACAGCCGTCACTCTCATACAGGTTCTGATCACATCTTTCCTGGACTATTCCAATAATCAGCTGATGGATCTCTGACTTGTTACTCTCTACTCAGTTCAGCTGCCAAAGTGACTTTCCTAAATATAAGATCTGATCATGTCACCCCTCTATTCATTAAACTACAGGGATTCCTATTACCTCTAGGATCAAATATAGTGTTTATATTTGTCATTTGAAGCCCATCACAACCTGGTCTTTTGCTACTTTTCTGGTCTTATATTTTCTTCTCTTCTACCAACTTTATAATCTGACTCTATTGGTCTATTTGCTGTTCCTTGAACACAATACTCCATCTCCCAACTCTCTTCCTTTTCATTTCCTATCTCTCATGCCTTAGATGCTCTTCCGTCTCATCTCTGCTTCAGGTTCTCCAGCTTCTTTCAAGACTTAGCTCAAATCCCATCTTCTAGAGGAGGTTTTCCCCCTTCTCTCTCTCTCTCTCTCTCTTTTGCAGGGCAATGAGGGTTAAGTGACTTGCCCAAAGTCACACAGCTAGTAAATGTAAAGTGTCTGAGGCCGGATTTGAACTCAGGTCCTTCTGAATCCAGGGCCAGTGCTTTATCCACTGTGCCACCTAGCTGCCCCTTCCCCTTCTCTTACCCACCCTGCCAACTGATGGTATCTTTCCTCTGAGAATATCTCCCGTCCACCTTGTATCTCATATGTACCTAGCTATTCACATGTTGTCACTCTCTTTAGAATGTGAGTTCCTTGAGGGCAGGGACTGTTCTTATCTTTCCTTGTATTCCCAATTCTTTTTTTTTTTTTTTTGCAGGGCAATGAGGGTTAAGTGACTTGCCCAAAGTCACACAGCTAGTAAGTGTCAAGTGTCTGATGTAGGATTTGAACTCAGGTCCTCCTGAATCCAGGACCAGTGTTTTATCCACTGTGCCACCTAGCTGCCCCTGCATCCCCAATTCTTAACAAAGTGCCTGACACATAGAAGGCACTTAATAAATGCTAGTTGACTGAGTAACTGACATATCATAGTGGAAATTATTAATGAATCATTGAAGGCAAGATCAGGAAAGAAGGCATCCAAAGGCATTTCAAATACCAAAGGCATTTTTTTTAAACCTACTGAAGTTGAGGCAATGTCTAACACATAAAATGAATGACCTGTGACATTGATACTGTATCATTTATCTATCGCAGACATTGTTTTGGATTGCTGCATTATAAATTTATCCCCATTTGGAAGTCTGATTGCTCAAATGGCTGAAATGATTGGCAAGGTTATGTAATGAAGAGATTTATACAGAGTGTATAGACACAGCATAAATTTTCTGGTTTTGCACCCAATTCTCATTAATACTAACTTTCATCTGTCTCCCAACCAACAGATGCTTGTTTCTGATTTCAACCATAGGTTTGTAAAACATGCTCAAGACACCATAAACATATGCACGAGTCTGAGACAATTTTTTCTCAACACTTTGTACCGTGGATTGCAGCATTACATATGGACTGAAAAAAAAAAAGGCGACTGATGAAAAAAGAAACTGAAATGCCACCCCTTCTACTTTTTAAATGTTCCCACAATTGCACAAAGTCCAAAATCTCAACACCAACAAAATATTTACTTTGTCTGTTTTAAACATCAGTTACATGGGAATACAAGTATACAATAAAAAGCCTACTGCTATCTTGAACATAAGGAACAAATGCCAATTTAAGAGAAAATGAACTAATCCCAACTACAAATCTGTGCTCCAGGTATCTGTCAACTAAATGCAAAATATATAAAGGCAAACATTTTTTTTTGTTTTGTTTGTTTTGGTTTTTGGCAGGGCAATGAGGGTTAAGTGACTTGCCAAGGGTCACACAGCTAGTAAGTGTCAAGTGTTAGAGGTCGGATTTGAACTCAGGTCCTCCTGACTTCAGGGCTGGTGCTTTATCCACTGTGCCATCTAGCTGCCCCGCAAACAACATTTTTACTGATTGCTAATATTTACCTTTTTCCCAACCAACCTATTGTAGATTGCAAATGAAAAGGATTATTCCTGTGGTTGGAAGTTGGTTTTTCCATTATGTGTTACCCTATATTCAATAAAGACAATTGCATTGTCTGGAATTAAAATCAGAAATCAAAATGGTTCCAGTATGGGTCACCTTCAGATATCCAAAATTGTTATTGAGCTTGATAACAAATAATGTTTTAATTGTAAATCAACTTATCATATTTATATAGTGCTTGAAAGTTTGCAAAGAAAGGGAGTTCCGTACAATAACCTTGAAAGTTCTTTGGTGATAGAATGTTGCAAGGCAATGAATCTCCTGTAGAATTCTCCTTTCCCACCTCAATTCCTTAACTTTATGTAAGTGACTTGTAAGCCATGATCTTTTGAGAGCTTCCCATTTAGCAATTTGTTTCATCCCATTAGAAAACGTTCTTTGTTTATGAAATTGAAGAGAGGGACTAGACTCTTGTTAGTTCCTCCCTTTTTGTGGCATCTGAAAACAAGATTTAAGAAATACTTCCTTAGCTCTTTAAAAACCATTGCAAGTATAGAGCAATGAATTATCCTGTGGTGGAGGCTGATACCATCCATTAGGAGTAATGGAGGGCTTGGTGAAAGTGGATGTACCAGAGCAGCTAGGTGGCGCAGTCCATAGAGCACCGACCCTGGATTCAGGAGGATCTGAGTTCAAATCTGCCCTCAGACCCTTACTAGCTGTGGGACCCTGGGCAAGTCACTTAACCCCAATTGCCTCACACACCCTCCCCCCCAAAAAAGTGGATGTACCATCTCCAAAGGGGCTTCTTTGTACCATCACTGGTACCACTCCCAACTTCTATCTACTTTTGTTGTCTAAAGACCATCACTCTGATGCTCCTTCTTTTAACTAGCAAGTGACAGTAACTTCCCTTGATGACTGAGAACTGTTTACCAACCCTCCCTATTCCCTTGTTACCCCTGTTCTTGAGTCTTTGCTCCCAGTGTTCATTTTAGTCCTTAAATGTCCCCTCATGTGAATTAAATAAGGATCAATTTGTCTTAATCTTACTGACCAATCTTAATTCTTTGTCAAATCCTCCTAGTTCCTGAAAAACTAGTATAATGCTATAGTTATCATAATTCCCATTTTGCCTGTGAGAAAATTGAAATTGAGTGAGATTAAACAACATGGTTATGCCAATGTTTTAAGTAGGATGTAGATCCAAGTCTTAACTCCAAATCAAGAGCTTTGTCCACTATACCATGCTGTCCCTTCCCTTAAGAACATGACATCACCACCACTTTTCTTTTTTGCAACACCATCCTCTACATCAAACTAGTTGGTTTTGATTTCATCTAAAATGTCATCACATTCATCATTGTCCTTGTCATCAGCTCCATAATTTTTAAAATGCATTTATTATGTACCAACTTCCATATAATGCTCATATCAATGTATATACAAACTCATGTTCATTACATAGTCAAGGGTAATTAATTCTTCTTTAGCTGGAGCAGAGTTCTGAGCTTAGATATGTGAAACAGCCATGTGTTTAGTGTAGGATTTTCAGTACTTTCAGACTTGGATATGTGTTTAGGATTGAATTGTACCTGAGAAAGGAGGAGGATGTTGGATCTCTCCCTTTTATTTTCTCTGAAAATCTGGGGTAATCTGTGTTTATTGGCCTAGTGCCTAGTGTGAGTTAATTGGAGAAAAGTGAGGCTGGCCTGTCTCTAAACAACTAGGAAGACACTCCCCTGGGGATGAATCCTGTCCTAATCTTGATAACACTAAAGAATACTCATGGGGGTACAGGGAAGGGAAGGCATTTTAGAGTTTTGAACTACTGTGAATTGCTGGCTGAATTTTATGTGATAGTTCTTGGTTTTCTTTTCTCAAAAACCCCCCAAACTATTCTTATTTTTGATACAAGTCTGAAATCCAAGATATATAATGAATTACATAAAGAAAAATGTATAACTAAGAGCCATTACTGAGTTGATAAATGGTCAAATAATGAGTAGTTTTCAAAAGAATTGTAAACTATTAACAGCCAAGTGAACCATTGTTCCAAATCATTAACAGTGAAATACAAATGGAAACAACTGAATTTTCACCTAATGCTTAAGGAAGTTGTAAAGATGACAAAAAATGGAAATGGTTAATGAGGAAAGACAACTGTTTCACCATACCCACCCCTTTTCATCTTCCTTTGTGTGTTGTCTTTCTCTATTAGAGTGTAAGCTTCTTGAGAGTAACGATTGTCTTTCTATTTTCATGTTTGTATCTTCAGTGCTTAGCACAATGCCTGGCACATAGGAGACACTTAAATGTCTGTTCACCGACAGACATCGTCATGGTTATTTGCTTTAGATTGCCTGTTTTTCTTCATTACAAAAGGGCAGAGTTTAGTGAGGAGGGATTCATTCACCAGGAAATGACTAGTATAAAAACAATATGCATCAATAAAACTATACAAAAATATATGCTTCTTCTTAGTGACCTGATCTCTAAGGTTTTCTCCAGTTCTAACATCTTGTGACTAGGAAAATGATTTTTTTTTTTTTTTTGGCCAGAGTGCTTGTGAGTAAGGGAGTTAGCTTGAAGCTGTCCTGTGGAAATAGTTCCCTAGGCTTTGGGTGGGGCTCTAACCACTGAAACTGGGATGTCCTTAAAAGACAAAACAGTCTTTTCATATTATCCAACACAAGAGTTTTATAAGTAAAGGGATAATGTTATATGTATTTTAAAAATTAGGTATAAATAGCAGGCCTCATTTTAAACACATATAAGGGCCTGCCTCCATGACCTGATCTCAGGAATCCAGAGAAAGGCTGTCTGTCATGTGACCTCATCTCAAATTACCCCAAACCTGAGAAACTATATTGAAAATGTCTTAGACAGAGGACAAAGTTTTTAATTTCATAATCACAAGGAAGCCCTGTAGCATAATTAACCTTTGGAGAGAAACTGTATGTAAACGAATTACTATCAGTACTTTGTGAGATCACATTTTTAAGGACACTGGGTGAGGTTGGGGAAGATTACTCTGGGGAATAGGAAATGGTGCAGATTAGGGACGCCAAGGAAAAATAAATGCTCATTCACCTTAATAACAGTGCTACAAGGATACCTTCCTCACAATGACCCACTAGGTAGTTACTGCAAGTATTTTTACATTTTGTAAATAAGGAAATTGAGGTTGGGGCTGTTTGAGACAGTAATCAATTCCAGGTTTTCTTTATCAAGTACAAATACTCTTTCAAATATGCCATGATCACACTTCGCAGGTTTGCTGAGAGCTAGCCCTCCTTGGAAATTCAATGTTGAGGGGAGGGACAGGGAGTGAGAAGGAGACAGTGTGGACCTGAAGATAAAATAGATTTAAAAAAAAGAAACTTAGATTCTTTTTGTTTTGTTTTCAACTTTTACTTTTTACTTCTCCCAATTAGCAAGCATTTATTTCATTTCTTTTACTAATAGATAAATACCAAAAAAAAAAAAAAAAGGGAAAGGAAAGGAAAATAAGATGGGGCTAAATTAGGATATTTGGATAATTCAGAAGAAGTTTCTCCTTTGAGAAGTAAAACCAAAGGTAACCAGATAACAGGACAGACATATCGAGGAATCAAGGGACTATTAAAGTTTAGCCTAGTCAACTAGATATCAGGATGGACACACCTAAGAAGTAAAGGGAGATAAAATTCTATAGCAAGAAAGACAGTTAGGGATGGCTACTACCCGAGCTAAGAGAGAGATAACTCCAGAGGTCAGGATTATCATTCCTAAACAACAATCCCCCTCTCACAAGCATCCAAGCTTTCCTCACCCCACCCAAAAAGGGACTTTCCATTGTTAGGTGTTTACTCCATCTATCCTCTATAAAAGCTTTTGCCTTTCTTTTGTTCTGAGAGGAGAATGTTTCTAAGCCAACTCCTCCCTCCCCTTGAGGCTAAGTCTTTGACTTCCCTCTGGGTCACTTTCTCTAGTGGCCAATAAAGGACCATTTTAATTCTAATTGGACTGTGTTCCAGAGTGTAATTCTTTACTGAGGAATACCCAAGACCCCCCCCCCCCCACACACACACATACACACCTTTTCATGTGACAAAAAGGGAAACCCTCATAATAAATATACATAGTGAAGCAAAACAAATTTCCACCCTGACCATATCAAAAAATGATTATCTCAGGGCAGCTAGGTGGCACAGTGGATAAAGCACCAGCCCTGGATTCAGGAGGACCTGAGTTCAAATCCGACCTCAGACACTTGACACTTACTAGTTGTGTGACCTTGGGCAAGTCACTTAGCCCTCATTGCCCCAAAAAAAGAAAGAAAGAAAGAAAGAAAGAAAGAAAGAAAGAAAGAAAGAAAGAAAGAAAGAAAGAAAGAAAGAAAGAAAGAAAGAAAGAAAGAAAGAAAGAAAGATTATCTCAGTCTGTATTTTAAATCCATCACTTCTCTGGATGGTGGTAGGTGGTTTACTTCATCTTTGGTCTTTGAAACTGTAGCTTGTCATTTGTGCTGATCAAAGTTCCAGGGTCTTTCAAAACTAATTTTGTCTATGAAGTTGTCATCGTAAAAATTATTTTCCCAGTTCTCACTTTATTTTGCATCAGTACAAAGAGGTACAGCAAGTAATGCTCTGGCTTATTATTCCAGAACCAGGTTGATACATCTTCCCGCTCAGCACCCCTCCTCCACTTCGCACTGTATTGGCATGATAGCAGAACTAACAGGCCCAAGAATACAACACAGGCTTACATCAAAATCTGTCCTTAGACCCCCTTATTTTTCCAGGACTACAGAAACTCTGGTTCCTTCCGGGTTGCTGATATTTTCTTGGGCCTTGATAGCTGGCTTAGCCACTGCCTTTCAGGAGCAAAAGCTTGTGGGTGCTGTAACCCAGATGCACCAATGTCAGGGAAAGTGAGTTCTGTTGATGCTAGGAAAAGCAGGTTCTGAACTGCAAGCGCGAGACGAGCTCGAGATCAGAGGAACAGAGAGAATGGGACAAGTCACCAGGACAGGACACCGTGCATGTGGGAGGTTGTGCAGCACTCTATAAAGCCTGAGGGAAAAAGCGCGGCATCTAGCTGGGACTAGTTCTGACCACTCAGAAGTAAATGGGGGCACTAAGATGATCTGTGTGTGCCCAGTGTGGGAGGAGGCAGAGACACTTTGAGATCCAGCCCCCAAGAAAACTACAATCAGAAGGGAGAGTGAGAGTAAAGAAACAAGTGATAAGGAAAATAAGGGGCAGGGGAGGTTGAAAGTACCAAAGATTTCAGGAAGAAGAAAAATAAGAAACCTTGAATATAGATAGATAAACAAGAAAAACAGTCATGACAGAAGGAAATATAGTGTCTGGATCTAGTAAATGAGTTCAGGCATCCATGATTAAATACTTTAAAGAAAAATGGTCCAACACTTGATGAGACAGGAATTTGAACCATGACATGCTGTCCTTGGGTGATTTAAAAGAGAAATGAGAATTTGAGTGTAGAATTTATTCACTGAACATAAAAAAAAAATGAAGAGAATAGAAAAACTTGAATCTACAATGGCAAACCTCACCAAAGAAATAAAAGAGAAATCAATAGATTGGGAATGCAAATACACACAGAAGTAAAAGACAACCTAGAAGAAGAGAAGCAAAAAACAATAAATAACTTTAAAAGAAAATATGTACAGGACAGGATGTGCAGAGACAACCTAAGGATCATGGGTCTACCAGAAGAATTATGGCTGGCAAAAGATGAAATGATTAAGGAAACAAAGGTTCATGTTTCTAAGCATATCAATTTATTAAGCAATGCATTCCAGTTGCATTGAGACCAGGCCCCTCAGCTTTGGCACAGGACCCTGAATACAGCGGGGAAGACAGAAATTTTTTTTTATACATTTAAACAATCAAATAAGACCAATTAATTAAAAATAAATCAATTAACCAGACACAAAATTATGTAATCTATTTTCTAATTGAAGGAAATATTAGGGACTTTCCAAGTTGGAAGGGGGAGAGTGAACAGGTGCAATTCCTTGAAATAAAAAAAAGAGGTGTCCCATCCCCCTCAAAAAGAAAAGCTGATTGATCAATACTGGGACAGTTTTCAGATAAGACATATGGGTTGCTTGAAATGTAGAATTAGAAGAAAACTCCTTGCATCAATCTTTGGATCTGAGTTTCTGTTCAGCATAACCTAGGTTCTTAGTTAAGGGTCTCTAAGCAGCAAGTAGAGGTAGTCTGGCTTCCCAGACACACAGGGCTAGGTTCAAACAATGAAATAAGGTTTTTTGACAATTCCCACAATTGAATAAAGTTTTCTCACGAGACAGAAATTGGACTAGACCCATAATTGAATAGAAAGTGAACTGAGCTAGATTCAGAATTAAGTCACAAGATGGAGACAGTGTGGTTCACTCAATTCCCATTACCCTTTGCTGTTCTAATTCTCTCAGAATGTATCAGGACAAAAAATCTTAACACCACAATGAAGGAAATAATAGAAGAGATCGATCCAGAACTTCTGAAGATAGAAAATAAAAATTCCAGTAGAAAGAATTCGCAGGTCACTTCTAGAAAAAAATCCAAGGCTGCAAACTCCAAGATACATAGTGGTTAAATTGAACAATTCAATTCAGAAACAGCAAGTTTTAAAAGTCATCAGAAATACACAGGAAAGGACATTTGAATAATAAAGCAAGGACTATTCTGTACCCACTAGAAAAAGAGACAGGAATGAAATAATGTGTTCCAAAGAGTACTGGAATTGAGGATGCAGCCCAGGGTAACCTATCCTGCAAATCTAAGCTTATAGAACAAAAGATAATAATAATTATAAAGAATACTTTGAAATATTTGAGAAAGAAAACCAGAACTGAAGAAATTACTTACCTCTTGAACACCCCAAACAATAGAAACACAGGAGAAGATAATATATGCAACAGGCAAGGACAGTGACAATAACGAGATCAGTAAGAGACATCTTTCTAAATGTATATGCAGAGACAGGGATGAGAATCTGGTAGAGCTAAGGGTGAAGAGACAGACAGGAAGTATTATGGACAGAACCTGGCAATACCCTACCTACAAATAAATGCATCTTTTGTGGGATTACATTACAACATACATATAGCGGGTAGCTAGGTGGCGCAGTGGATAAAGCACCGGCCCTGGATTCAGGAGTACCTGAGTTCAAATCCGGCCTCAGACACTTGACAATTACTAGCTGTGTGACCCTGGGCAAGTCACTTAACCCCCATTGCCCTGCAAAACAAAAAAAACAAAAAAAAACCAACAAAAAAAGAAGATCTATATGGGCTAATGTAGGATGACATAGCAGAGCCAAGAAAAAAATATACACAGTAACTCCAACAAGTTAAATTGAAAGAACAGTGACATACTCCAAAATCAAAAGTAAAGAAAGTTATAAAGATAAGTGGGACTCAAATGAAGATATATAAGAAGACACCCCCCAATTTACCACTTCATGGTGAAGGGAGGTCTATAGGTATTACACATTTCATACTTTTTTGAACTTTTTCAAGGTATCGATCAGTTGTGCTGACCTTTCCCCCCTTTTTCCTCTACAAAAATATATATATTTGTCATATGGGATGGCTCTATTAGAGGGGGAGAAGAATGGATACATGGGATACTATAGAGATGTAAGAAATAGAAAATGTCAATAAAATATTTTAAAAGGCATATTTACTTTGAAGATATAGAAGAGTAAAAGTACAAATATTTCCCCCAGCACCTTGGGCTATATTCTTCCCTATCCCACATTTTTCTCTGGGGAGAATGGACTCATATTTAGCTCAATTGTCTGATCAAGTCCATATCCAAATGTAGAATTGAAGGTTTGTGGGTCCTTATTTCAGCTGTCACTGGGATGGGTCTTAAAGGTTATTCTTGAAGGTGATTCCTTGTTCCTTAGGGTGTCACTGCTGTTCTGGCTACTGGGTGCTGGGACATTGGAATAACAGGGATAATGAGGTGACCAGACACCACAACTCCCAGACTCCTGACCTTTTGAAACTCAAGAGATCCTAGTTTTCAATCTCTTTCATCCACAATGAAAAGAACAAATGGGAAGGCAGGCTAAAGGACTGAACCCTGTTTCCAAGGGATCACACGTCAGCTTCAGCCCAATGCCTTTTCCCTTACAGCATTGTCTCTTACTCGATGCCATTAGGGAAGGAACCAAACCAAAAGTGAGTAGCTAAAGAGCAAAATGAACAAGGCTTTAGGCAGCTAGGCCTTTCTGAATGCCTTGGAAGCCAATCAGCCTCCTATTCACCGCACTTAGCCAACCAGAACCACAGAATATTTACATCTCTTTAAGTCATTACAATTCTCCTGGAAGCCGACTCACTAGGCTCTTCTACTTGGGAAATTTACACCAGCTGAGCTCACTGATGTACTCAGCACAAGCCCTGTAACTGAGGGCTTGCCAGTTTCCTTGGAAACTGTCCATTTGATAATTTCTTATGGTACAATAATGTTCCATTATATTCATACCATAATTTGCTTGTCATTCCCCAATAGGTAGGTACCCTCTTGGTTTCTAGTTTGAGGATACTATGGAAAGAGTGGCTATAAATATTTTTGTACATATGGGTCCTTTTCCTTTTTGATCTCCTTGGGGTATATGATGACCAGTAGTGGTATCCTTCCATCAAAGGGTATGTACAATTTGCTGCTTTGGGGGCATAGTTCCAAATTGTTTTCCAGAATGTTTAGACCAATTTATAGCAGAGTTTCCATGCATTCTAATGAAGAAAGACAACACATCTGTTTCTGAAAAGGGAGGGGGAAAGGAAAGGAAGGTATCATCATATGGGATGAGTCTGAGGGAGTGGGACAGAGAGATACATGGGGTACCTTGGAGATGTAAGAAACTGAAAATGTCAACAAAAACATTTTAAAGGCATGTTTACTTTGAAGATACAGAAGAGTAAAAGTACAAACATTTCCCCCCAGCACCTTGGGACATGTTCTTCTTTATCCCATCTTTGTCTCTAGGGAGAATGAGCTCAGATTTAGCTCAATTCCTGCTTAGCATTGGTCCCACCAAGCTGCTCTCCAAATGCAGAATTGAAGGAATGATGTTCAGGAAGTATGGGAAGAGGTCTGGAATGGAACAAGATATGGTCCAAGGTAAGTTACCAGAGCTCAGGTAGTTTCAGCGGTGGAGTGGCATTCTCAAAAGCGGACTGGGTGGTTTTATCCTGGAAGTTATAGAGAGGGATGCCTGTTTTGGGTGAGACTCTGAACTAGATTAACTTTAAGTCTATTTCCAAATCATAGGTACTACAAGGAGGTTAATACCATCTGCTGTGCTTCTCTACATTACCTTTTCTCAGGATATGAATTGTATTAGGGTAGAGGCTCACTCCCTTTCAAATTATTAACATATATGTAATAGAGAGGCATCTTGATGTAGGAAAAGGAAAACTGTCCCAACTCTACCACTAACTCATTGTGTCACCTTGAACATCTCTGAGCCAGTTTACTTAACTGAAATGAAAGGATTAGATTAGGCTTATATTCTTCAACTTTTTTGAGTCATAGACCTCTTTGGCAGTCTGGTAAAGCCTGTGGATAGAGTAATTTGTTCTTAAATGCATAAAATAAAATAGGAAATGGCAAAGGAAACCAATGATAATAAGATAAAGATGTAACATTTTTCCCCATCCAAATTCACAAACCCTCTGAAATCTATCCATGGACCCCCAACTAAGAACCTGTGGATTGGATACATTCTTAGTCCCCTTATAATGCTAATTTTCTAAGATTCCATGCTCTCTAAACAACTCTGGCTATAATTCTTTTTTAGTTGGATCTGTCCCCACTGGCTGGTTGAAATAGAACCCTAGGGCTACTTGGGAAGGGATAAAGCTACAGCTATTGCTGACTACTTCCAAGGTAGGAGCTGCTGTCAAGGACAAGGAATCAATATTATTTGATGCTGCATCTCCCCAGGATAAAGAAGACACAAAATTATTATTGCTACTGCCAATCAGTCTTTCTTGTAGAGTCATCTTGCTTTTCAATTAATTATTTGTTAATGGATTTTCCATTTAACACTCTAATTTATTGAGAGGCAACCTGTGATGGAGGATAAAGACCCAAACTTGGAGTCAGATGGGCCTTCATACAAACGGGGCAAAGATATATTCTCTAAGAGTATAAATTATAGATCAGAGATTTTTTACTTGTCTTTGTGCCATAGACCCATTTGGATGTAGGGTGAAGCCCATGAGCCCCTTCTCAGAATAATGTTTTTAAACTCATAAAATTAAAAAAAAATAAGACTACTAAGGAAGTCAATTATATTGAAATTAAGAATTACCAAAAAATTAAAAACTAAAAAGTTTGTGGAACCTAGGTTAAGAATCCCTGTTATGGACACACTACTGATGTGTTTGATGGAATTATTGCACCAAGAATTCTCCACACCAATGAAATCACAGGTCTGGAACTTCCTAACTCTCCTCCCCCAAAGTTTCAAGCCTTCCTTTTATAACTTTGGAAGCCAAGTAATATACCAAGGGTACAGTTTTTGGCAGCAGCAGCAGCAACAGGCAGTAAGCATGAAGACAGTAGGAAGTGCTTCCTTCCAAGAGAAAAGTAAAGCCAACTCTAACGTCTTTTCACACACACACATTCTTGGTTACCAGAGAGCCCCAGCAACATGACTCATCATCATGTGAC
This sequence comes from Dromiciops gliroides, assembly GCF_019393635.1. Lineage (NCBI taxonomy): Eukaryota > Metazoa > Chordata > Mammalia > Microbiotheria > Microbiotheriidae > Dromiciops > Dromiciops gliroides. Next base: position 314,460,852 of record NC_057863.1, on the reverse strand, counting down.
TTCATTGGAAATGATGGTCATGAAAACCAAAATACTGTACATAAGAATTCACTCAACAGCCTTGATATACTGTAAGATTATGACAGAGTTTATTTTGGTTTCGATTAAACTGTCTGTCATTCCTTAGCAATGGCAAACCCACGGTGCCGGAGGGCATTCTCAGCACTTTTTTCCCATTCTAGAATAAAATGTTCTTTCACTATAAAACACTGTTCAAATGAATCACAGCCTAAGAAGTACACGTGGGCAGCACATAATATAAGAAGAGCATTACCTTTTCCAAATCATCCAGAATCATTTTTTAAAACATTAGGTACTTTGTTTTTAAATGGCAATAACAGCCTTTAAAAAATCCTTAACAGCAGCTGAACAAAGCGTGTGTGACTTATTCCTGGCCTTTTGAATTACCCAATTTCTACTGCTTGTGGAAGACACTAGACTGACGATGTTAAAGACTAATGTTTCTGATTAGGCTGCCGAATATGAGTAACCTTGCTAGTGCCACTGTATGCTTCATGAGCGCCACTCCCTTCCATCACCATCAAGAGATGACAGGATCATTCAGTCTCAGTTCCAGAGACTTTATTCAGTGACTAAGAGATAAGACGTCAAAATGTAGGTAATACAATATAGAGGATGTTAATTCTGTCGACTGTCTATCAATCATCAATCAATAAGCAATTATGAAGCTCCTACTATATGCTAGGCATTTTGCTGGGGGACTAGGGGGTAAGAGGCCAAGGTTGTCATCACGGCTCTGACCTTAACTTGATGTATGACTTTGAAGTAAGTCACTTTCCCCTTGGACTCATTCATTCATTAAATGAACATTTGTTAACTGCCTACTATATGTTATGTACTATGCTAGGTACTGGAAATACAAAGACAAAAACAAAAATAGTCCTCATCCTCAAGTAGCCTACCCTCTATTGGGAACCTCATCTTTATTTGTAAAAGGAAGAAGGGGTTGGGCTAACTAATGTATAATTTAATTGAGTTTAGTTCTCTTTTGGCTCTTAAGAGAGTATGATTCTTTGACTATACCTGTTAGTTAGACCTGCTTCTAGTCCCAAAGAACAGGAAAACCCTCAGACCATCCACAAGAACTTTACATCCAAATTAGCTTAATCTTGATTTATCAGGCAACATTCTATTATGATGGCTCTCTCTTTTTTTTTTTTTTTTGCACAGGGAAATGAGGGTTAAGTGATTTGCCCAGTGTCACACAGATAGTAAGTATAAAGTATCTGAGGTCAGATTTGAACTCAGGTCCTCCTGAGTCCAAGGCCAGTGCTTTATCCACTGTGCCACCTAGTTGCCCCCCCCCTTTTTTAAATGGTAGCTCATAATGAGATTCCTTACTAGGCAGATAGGTGGCACAGTGGATAGAACTCCAGGCCTGGGGTCAGGAAGACTCAAGTTTAAATATTGCCTCAGATACTTACTTGCTATGTGACCTTGGGCAAGTCACTTAACCTCTGTTTGCCTCAGTTTCCTCAATTGTAATATTGGGATAATAATAGCACCTACCTCAAAGTGTTGTTGTGAGGATCAAGTGAGATAATATTTGTAAAGTACTTAACACAGTGCTTGGCACTATATCTGGCATTTTCCTATCTGTACTGGAGCAGAGATAGAAGGTCACCATAGGCAAGAAAAGATAAATAAGAACTATCTCACCTACTCCGTACAACTTTGCTCTGGTTCAAGTTCCTGGACTCTTTAGAGCAGAAATTGAACAATGCCAAAAATGAGCCAAATTCTCTGTGTAATGTGCAAACTGTGAAGAGGGAGGGATCCGCATATTTGTGATAAAGATGAAAAAGTCTTAGGTTGAATGCAGAGTTCTATGACAGCAGGAATGAACTCATACTTTTCAAGAATCAACATCAACTTAATCTGTGCCTTCTAATTTTTCCAGGAAGCCCAGTTTTCTCTGGACATAACTTTTATCCCTCCCCGCTCCCCCCCATCAATTAAGAGCCAAGTATTAAATATTAATCTAGGGCTTGGGGATACAGTTGTATTGATTTGATTTATATGTGTTTTTGCAAACCAGTTTCTTAAAGATCTCATGGGTCTTTGGTATGGCTTTGATTTGCCCTGATGTAGCTGAGCGCATAATGGGGCTTGGATAGAAAAGGAATATGGGTAGCATTTAAACTCACCAGACTCTCACAGCATCTCAGATCTGGGATATTTGGTGATAGAGATTAGGAAAGGAAGCTTCTACATTGGCACACAGGAATGGGGTACATTATTATAAACTATACTCTGACAGCTCTTGGTTAGAAGAGGAACTCTGGCAAATAGTAAGGAACAGTAGGGATAATAATAATCACAAGAAAAACAACAACAATAATAAGCTAGCTGGCATTTATATAGCACCTACTAATGTGCCAGGTACTGTGTTAAGGGATTTATAAACATTATTTCATTTGATCCTCAAAACAACCCTGGGAGGTAGGTCCTATTAATATCCCTATTTAATACATTAGGAAACTGATTTAGGCAGAGGTTAAGGGACTTGGGGTTGAACTCAAGTCTTCCTGACTCTATTCAGGACTGATGCTGTATCCATTGTACCCCCTAGCTGCTGGATAGGATCTTGAATGATTTTACCTTGATCATTCAGTTTGATCTTGATTACGTAGAATGAAGTGGCTAAGAATTGTAAATCAATGGAACACCCATCAATTGGGGAATGACTAAACAAGTTGTGGTATATGATGGTGGTGGAATATTATTGTGCTATAAGATATGACAAGTAGGATGATTTCAGAAAGGCTTAGAAAGACTTGTATGAACTGATGTATAGTGAAGTAAGCAGAACCAGGAGAATGTTGTGCATAGTGAAAGCAGTATTGTTTAATGAAGAACTGTGAATGACTCGACTATTCTCAACAATACAATGATCTAAGACAACCCCAAAGGACTATTGATGAAACATATTATCCACCTCCAAAGAAAGAACTGATATTGATTGAACACAGACTGAAGCATGCTATGTATCACTTTCTTTCATTTTTTCCATTCAAGTCTTCTTGTACAAAATGACTAATATGATAATGTTTTATATTATCACACATGTATAGCCCATATCTAATTGCTTACCACTTCAGGGAGGGGAGAGGGGAGAGAGGAAAGGAGGGATAAAAACTGGAACTCAAAACTACAAATAAAAATGTTTATTATTTTAAAAAAAGAATAAAAAAGAAATAATGTTTGTCATCCTATGGTTTCATTTCCAACCCCCCCCTTTTTTTTACTTTAAAAACAAATATCATAAACTACCATTTATGCAAAATGGCCAAGAGAAATGAAGTATTCTAGCTAACTGAATAGTCTACTTAATTGAACATTGATTGCCATATGGACCACCATATTTCAGAGGATTTGATATACTACAATTTCATCTTTCTTGGATGATTTGGGAGGAATTGGAAGATCTTCAGGATATCAATAGTATGAATTGTTCTGAAGAAAGTGCCTTATCAACCCCAAAGTGCTATGTAGCAGTTGCTCAATCAATCCTTATTGAATTGGACACCACTCTAAATGTAGAAGTTGGAACAGATTGGACTGAATTTGTGCTGACCTCTCTGTCATATTCTAGAACTTGCTTTAAAGAAAAATCCTTGGTGGTATCAGATTGTTTACTTGCCATCTGTTGCTTTATCATAAAAATATAGTAGAAATTTTCAATTATTTGATTTTTTTTTGGATGGATGGGAGTGTAGAGACAGCTAGATGGTAGAGTAATGAGAATGCTGAACTAAGACTCAAAAAACGCCTTAGTTTTAATGCTGACTCAGCTATTTACTAGCTGTGTGATCCTGGGAAAATGAGTCAACCTCTACGTGCTTCAGTTTCTTCATCTGTATAATGGGGATAATGAGAATGGGTGCCCTTCAAAGGGCTTTTGTGAAGGTCAAATGAGACAGTCTGTGGAAAGTGCTTCACCAATTTTAAAGCCCTATATGAATATTAGCTATGATTATTGTATTGCTCGATCTAGAAAGTTAGGGGCCAGCTTGAATGTGTTTTCCTCCCTCTCAGTTTCAATAAGGGTGATAATTAAATGCTTAGCCACCTGTTTCAAACACCACCAGTAAATATCTCAGAGCTCTGTCTTATTTTAATCACTCAGTTAAAAAATTAAGTGGAAGAGTATTTGTTTTCATGAGATGTTCTAGTAAGGAAGTTCTCTGCCTGGCTTAGCAGACAGAGTATCAATTGACTAATAGTGGAAATGACTCAGTTGACATTTCCTGACCATTCACATGCTATATACAAAAATCAACATAAGCCCATCCCTTCCTTTATGGAGGAGTTTCCATTTCCTTATTTGCAGGCGCTTGGGCTAAATGATCCCTAAAGCCCTGTTTAGTCCTATCATTTTATGATTATAACAGAATGTTATAGAACAGCTTAAGGGGCAGATTACTAGAGTTTAGAGAAGAAAATAGGAATCCTCCTGAACCCACAAACTGCTTGAATTTTGGTTTCAATGGTCATTGTGACTAAGTCACTAGCTAGTTGTGTGACATTTGGCTTGAACCCTAATTCTTTTTTTTTTTTTTTAGTGAGGCAATTAGGGTTAAGTGACTTGCCCAGGGTCACACAGCTAGTAAGTGTTAAGTGTCTGAGGCCGGATTTGAACTCAGGTCCTCCTGACTCCAGGGCCGGTGCTCTATCCACTGCACCATCTAGCTGCCCCTTTGAACCCTAATTCTTGATGCATTTTAGGAACTCCCAAGCCAGCCATCCACCTTCTCACCATCTAATCCATCTGCCACTATACACTCTGGACCAGAGACCATGCCCTGAGAGGGTTATGTCTTCTAGCTCTAAAAATTCCATTCTGGGCTATTCTGATTGGTAGGTGCAGTTTACATGACCCATTCCATCTAGTCAGATCTAGCCATGCTTTCCTTTACATTCCAGCCATTTGCTTTTCCATGGGTAGTCCCTGCCAATCTTCCCCCTCCCCTCTTTCCAACTTTATCAAATCAATACTGCCATTGCTACTGAGAAGGATGTGTGAGTCTTCTTCTCAATGGCATTATTCAACATCTCTGCATCTATGCAAAAGCTACCCCTAAGTCATTATTCTTTTATATTGTTGTCTCTTCATATTAAAGAGTGAGCTTCTCAATCACAAGAATCAGTTCACTTTTATAACCCCAGCACATAATGCAATGCTTTGATCATAGCTGATTCTTAATAATTCTCATTCATTTGGTGAGTTTTGCAACACAGGTGCCATCACATTGCTCCCCATCCATCTTCATGATATGCTACCCTGTCTCCTCAGCCCACTTTCAATCTCCAACTAGTTACTTGATCTCTTGCCCAGTATTCCTGGACTCCTGGTTAGTCAGAATTTTCCATATCTAGTCCTATCCAGATCCCCAAAAGTTTTCTTTTCCCATTCTCATTTTCTAGCCCTAGCTCTGAATACAAAACTCAAATCAACACTCATGAATAGAAAGGACATGTCAAACAATTGCTCCATGGCTCTATTCATACTCCCTGTGACTTCCCAAGCCAAAATGTCCCTCCCTGGTCACTCCTCTAAATATATTGTCTTTCCATATTAGAATGTGAGTTACAGTATCACATGGTATGTATGAAATTCACTCTATCCGGATTTATCACCAAATACAGATCTTGGTGGCCATTCCCTACTGATCCCCCAGTCATTATCCCACCTTTCTCAAGGAGCTCAGTACCTGACTTACCATCTTCCTCTCTATTCCAACTCCTGCCCTTGTACTATGGGATGTAGATACATGTTGATGGCCCCTCAAACATTCTAACCTCTCAATTCCTTAGTACTTAAGTACTCCCATCAACTATTCCTTTACTTCAACTAATAATAATGATAATAATAAAAATAATAATAGCATTTACAGTGCCTTAAAAGTATAGTTATATAAGGTGCTTTACAAATATTATCTTGTTTCACCTTCACAGTACTCTAGAAGGTAGCTATTATTTTTGTCCCCATTTTTACAGACAAGCAAACTGAGGCAAAGAAAGGCTAAATGACTTGCTAAGTGTCATACAATTAGTGTCTGAAGTCACATTTGAACTCAGGTCTTCCTGACTCCAGGTCCAATGCTCTGTCTACTGTGCCACCTGGCTACCTTTGCCACATATAGGAAAAAAGCAACTCCATGATATATAGAAGTGGGTCTCATCTTAGATTCGTCCATCACCATAAGTGCTCCACTTCAAAGATAAAATAATCTGGAACTCTCCTAATCAGATCACAACTTCCTATCATTTTACCTTTCCCTGTCTTTTTTTCTTCCTAAACTTATTCTTTGTCCTTATCTGGACTTCTAATTCCTCTATCCCTCAATGCTCTCCCAGGCCATCAGCCTTGCCTTCACTTCTTGACATCAAGGTTGAGATAACTAGTTTATCTCTTCACTGTCCTCTACTCTCAAATCCCTCGTGTCTGCTAGCTTGGCCATGCATACATCTTGTCAGATGAAACCTTGGATGCTCCTCTAATCTTGAAGAAATACTGCTGGGTCACCAGAGGGGTTGTGGCCACTGTGTCCACTTCCTGTCCTATACTCACACATGTGGTTTGGAGTAGGTTCATTTGGGCTCTAATGCAAAAGTTCTCAACTTTGTGTGTGTATGTGTGTGTGTGTGTGTGTGTGTGTGTGTGTGTGTGTGTGTGTGTGTGTGAGATGGATTCCTTTGGCAGTTTGGTAGAGCCTGTGGATGACTTTTCAGAATAACGTTTTAAAATAATTGAAGGAAGTAATACATTTCAGTTTGAGGTTAGTTAAAATAAAGATTTATGTTTTTTCTTTTCATCTAGGCTCATGGACCCCCTAAAATCTAATAATGGATCCCTTGTGGGTCTGTGGACTCCAAGTTAGGAACCCCCTCCTTCTCAATCAAGTGAAAGGGGTTATTTTTCCTGTTCTCCTGTTCTTGTGTTGATTAAGCTCCCCACCCCATTGCCCAGAAGACAAATTCAGCCATAGTGAGGATATGTCTTATCTTTGGAGTTTCCCACAGGAGAGGATTAAAAAGTACTCAATATTCACATATGGGGCAGGTAATTTATTCCTAAATACAAAAGGAATGTGACAAAGGATACTTAAAAGCACACATCCAATGACAAATAACACAACAGCAGCAGCAACACTTCCCACAAAACCAAAAACAAGCAAAACCCCAAACAATCTTCAAACAGAATTCAGTAACAACTTATGGCAGCTGTCATGATGTGCTGAGATCTTCATTGGATCCTAGCTTCATCAGAATATAAAGTAATTCGCAGGACTTCTAATTAGGCATTTTATATTCCACTCTGGCTGGGCACTGTCCAAATAACTCCCACCAGGTTTGGGCTAATCCTCTTGTTAGTGACCATTTTCTCTTCTTTGATGCAGAAGTTTTCAGTGCTTCTCTCACAACCCTAGGGCTTCCATAACTAACTACTCTTTTCACTGAACCCAGTACAACCTAACTTCTGGTATAATTGATAGGGCAACTGGGTATGGAGTCAGAAGGACCAGAATTAAGACCTGGATTCAGATACTTACTAGGTATGTAACCTTGGACAAGTCATTTAACTTCTTTTTTCCCCAGTTTCCACTGTAAAGTGAGGGCGATAATAGTAGCTACCTCACAGGGTTGTTGTGAGAATCAATTGAAATAAAAATTATTAAGATATTACAAATATTACATTAGCCTAGTGATTGGCACATAGTAGATGATATTTAAGTGCTTATTCCCTTCCTTTCCCTCTGAAACTCAAGTCTGGAGACATACACCACAGGACCGTTATTTGCTTATGATGAGGAAAGATGAGAAGCAAAAGGAGGGGACCCAAATCCAGATTCAGGTTTGCCTCCATGTGGGATGTGTGCTTCAGATGGTCTGCATCCACAGCTTCATGGAGGATAGGGTGATGTAATGGGAACAGCTGCTGCTGTTCTACCTGACTCTTAGGAAGCAGCTCAAAACAATCCTTCATGATTCATAGCTGGAAAGGAAGAGATATGTGAGGTGCACAACCTTTTGAACATCTATTTAGTCATCAGCTCTTCTGGCTCTCACAGTGCAAGCCCATAAGTGATGAGTTACACAGGCTGGCACCAGGTCCTTCAAAGCTTCCAAGTTATCAACAGAACCAGGGATGGTGACTCTAAACATGATCTGTGGGGCTTAGGGGATGCTCCCTCCTCCCTGTCCCCCATCATCATATACCTACAATCTTCAGCTCCTATGCACTTGGCTGAAGGAAATGATGTAATATAAGATGGGATGGATACTCCTCCATTTTCCTCCAGTGTCAGGACTAGGTACAAACACTCTTTGGATAGAATGAAGTAATTAGACTGAATGTGACTCTACAACTCCTTGAATCAAAGCTATTTTGTGAGAGACTTTGGTTATGCCTGACTCAGTAGCTGACTCAGAATCAGGAAGAGGAGGTTCTGAGTCTATGAAGTAGAGAGAGGCTGGAGCAAGCCTAGAGCAAAGAGAGGACTGAACTATGGCACAGAAGGGAGATATCAAAGAGGGTCCTTGGCTCTACGGCATCTTGGAACAGAGGATGCCAGCTGATGGAAATCCCCCCGTCAAATTTGAAAAGATCAGATCTTTTTTCCAACTTCCCCTCCCAATGCTTGTCTCTCCATAGATACAATAATATAATCTGCTATTTTTGTTTTGTTTCCCCAATGTTTCCAATAAACAGAATTTTAGCTTAACCACAAAGAAGGCTTTACACGTCATTCTCCTTCATATCACATTAAATTGGTTGCTAAAACTTGCCATTTTTATCTCTATATTGTTTTCCTCTTAGCCCTGTTTGTGACCTTCTGGATTTCAAAATCATGCCTTTGCTTGCTTCTGTCTCATCCTGGAATTTCCTTTAATGCCAGGGACCTAGAAAATTTCACCATCCCTGTGACCTGCTCAAAGTAGACTATCCATCTGTAAGATCCTTCTCCTCTTCTCCCACTGGTGAGTTTTTCCTATAGCCTCCATTTTGTGAAGGGGCCCAGGCCAGTCTGTCTTCATTTGCCTCCTGACCCTGATCCTAACTTTCTGGACTTCAAAATCATATCCTTGCTCTGATACTTTTATTCCCCTACCTCCCCTTTTAACTCTGGCTTTTCAGCTACTTTTTTGGGGGGTGGGGGTGGGGCAATGGGGGTTAAGTGACTTGCCCAAGGTCACACAGCTAGTAAGTGTCAAGTGTCTGAGGCAGGATTTGAACTCAGGTACTCCTGAATCCAGGGCAGGTGCTTTATCCACTGTGCCACCTAGCTGCCCCCCCTTTTGCATATTTTTTTGTTTTTTTGGTGAGGCAATTGGGGTTAAGTAACTTGCCCAGGGTCACACAGCTAGTAAGTGTTAAGTGTCTGGGGCTGGGTTTGAACTCAGGTCCTCCTGAATCCAGGGCCAGTGCTTTATCCACTGTGCCACCTAGCTGCCCCTGCCCCCCCTTTTCAGCTACTTTTAGTCTGTCCTCTTCCTGCATTAGAATGTATATTCCTTGAGGGCCATGACTGTCTTTCTTTTTGCTTGTATACAAATACAAGTACTTAATGCAGTGTCTGACACCAAATACATGATGAATAAATGCTCGTTTCCTTCTTTGCATCCATACTCTTCTCACTAATCACATGGCTACCATCTTCTTTCTATGCCCAATTACCTCTCATATTGCAACAGACTTCTAATTGGTCTCCTGCCTTGAATCTGACTACTCTGATTGATCCTCTATGTAACTGCCAAAATGATTTTCCTAAAGCCCAGGGTTGAACACTTCAGTCCCCTACTCAACAAAATCCAGTGACTCCTTATAGCCTCTGATATCCAAAGTAAGCTCCTCTCTGGCTTTTTAAAGTTCTTTACAACCTGGTCCAAACCTCATTATGTATGAACTCTACAATTCAGCCAAATTGCCCTTCTTGCTGTTCCTCACACTTGACTCTCCATCTCCCTACTTTTGTAGTGTCTGTACTTCCTGCCTGGAATGCCCTTCCTCATCTCTTCTCTCTCTTAGAATCCTTTCTTTCCTTTACAACTCAGTTCAAATGCCATTTTCTTTTCATTCATTTATTTCATTTTATTTTCATTATTCATTTCATTCATTCATTCACTCATCTATTTATTTGTTTATTTTAAAAATAATAATCATTTGTATTTATAGTTTAGAGTTCCAATTTTTATCTCTCTTTCCCTCTCTCTCTCCTCTCCTCTCCCTGAAGTGGTAAGCAATCAGATATGGGTTATACATGTGTGATTATATAAAACACCATATTAGTCATTTTGTACAAGAAAACACGAATAAAAGAAAAAAAATGAAAGAAAGTAAAAAAACAGCATGCTTCAGTCTGTTCCATCAATATCAGTTCTTTCTTTGGAGGTGCATAGTATGTTTCATCAATAGTCCTTTGCAATTGTTTTGGATCATTGTATTGCTGAGAATAGTTAAGTCATTCAGAGTTCTTCATCAAACAATATTGCTGTCTCTGGGCACAAAGTTCTCTTGGTTCTGCTCACTTCACTATATATCAGTTCATACAAATCTTTCTAGGCCTTTCTGAAATCATCCTGCTTGTCATTTCTTATAGCACAATAATATTCCATCACTATCATATACTACAGCTTGTTTAGCCATTCCCCAACTGATGGGCATTCCCTTGATTTCCGACTCTTAGCCACCACAAAAAGAGCTGCTAGAAATATTTTTGTACAAATAAGTCTTTTTCTCTTTAGGGAGATGTCTTTGGGATGTAAACCCAGCAGTGGTATTGCTGCATCAAAGGTATGCACAGTTCTATAGCCCTTTGGCCCTAGTTCCAAATTGCTCTCCAGAATGGTTGGATCAGTTCACAACCTCACCAACAGTGGATTAGCATTCCAGTTTTCCCACTTTCCTACCAACATCCAATATTTTCTGTTTTTTTTTTAAAAATATGTGCCATTCTGATAGGGGTGAGATGGTATCTCAGAGTTGTTTTAATTTGCATTTCTCTGATCAATAGTGATCTAGAGCAAATGTCATTTTCTACATGGCCTTTCCTGATTTCCTCACCTACTAGTGCCCACTTCCCACAAAAATTTAACTTGTATTTAAATTTTATGTACTTATATACATATCATCTTAATATAATGGAAGTTCTTTGAAGTCAAGGATTGTTTGAATTTTGTCTTTGTGTCCTTGGTATACAATGAACAGTATACTATACTGTACAGTACCATACCATACCATACCATTCAATACCATACCATACATTTACTAAATGGCATTGTCACTAAATGAAAGCTTATCAATTGATGTGTCTGCAACCCAAGTCTTCTTGAATTGAAACCATCTCCCTATCCAGTATGTCATGTTGCCTCAATAATAATACTATTTTTACTATGATGTTTAAGAATCATTAGGGAGCTTAGATTACATCTTGCATATTTGTCCTTGTGTGACCTTAAACAACTGTCAAATCTTCCTGTTGCTTCATTTTACCCTTTTATAATACAGGGCATTATTTACTGTTGTTGGTTTGTGTTATTCTTGAAACTTGCATACTCATAAGAAGACTGCGTCCCCATTGGGTGGCAACTACCTCCTGTTACGGGTAAACTTTTTGGTGCCTACTGCTACTACTGTAGCTCATGAGGATATCTAGGTGGCATAGTGGGTACAGTGCCAAGCCTAGAGTCTTGAAGACATGAGATAAAATTGAGCCTAAGGGGGCAGCTAGGTGGCACAGTGGATAAAGCACTGGCCCTGGATTCAGGAGGACCTGAGTTCAAATCTGGCCTCAGACACTTGACACTTACTCACTATGTGACGCTGGGAAAGTCACTTAACCCTAATTGCCCCTCAAAAATTAATTAATTAATTAAAGTAAAATAAAATTGAGCCTAAGACATTTACTGGTTTGGTGACCCTGGGCAAGTCAATTGACCTGTAGGCTTCAGTTTCCACATGTGTAAAATGTGAATAATAATAACACTTACCTTCTAGGGCTATTTTGAGGTTCAAATGAGATAATTTTAAAGTGCTTCCCATAAGTGCCTGGCACTTAGTAAGCCTATATAAATATTAACCATTATTGTTGTTGTTATTGTTATGAGCATCCTACCAATGTGGGATCCATCAGCCAGCAGATCAATTAATTCTTAGGTATTTACTTAGATAGCATAGCAAGAACAGTAGTTATAAGATATTTTCCCCTTAAACATGGGGTGCACTTTCCCACAAAGACACACAGTACCCATGGGAAGAGCAAGATCAAACTTGGAGTACAATGGTGAGAACATACAAATATATGTGGCAGAGGCAATTCACAACTCCTGAGACTGAGGTGCTTTGAAACCTTTCCTCTCTTCATAGAATCTTCATAAAGTTCCCCTTGGTATGGAACACTATCCCAGTCTCAAACTCTGAAATTCATCTATAAATTAACTATCTAAAAGGGGGATGTCTAGCCTAAGCATGTGAAGACTTCCCCAGTGGAATGGGCAGGTGAAATAATTTGTTCCAATAGCCATGAAAGTGACTAAACAGGTCAGACATCAAAGATGCCAAAGTCATCTACTGCATCCTGGTCTACTGCCAGTCTTATTGACTTTTACCTTGCCACTGGACTTCAATGACTCGGGCGGGGTAGGGGAGGAGGAAAGAGAGAGAAAGAGAGAGAGAGAGAGAGAGAGAGAGAGAGAGAGAGAGAGAGAGAGAGAGAGAGAGAGAGAGAGAGAGAAAGAGAGAGAGAGAGAGGACTTTGTGCAACTCTGCCTTATTTAAATCCAATTCACCCACAAATTAAGAAATTTCCATGATGTCATTGGTTCTCTTCAAAAATGAAGGATAAACAATAATCATCTAAAACTCCTATGAGTGTGGCTAATTTGTTTATTTAGCCAATGGTGTTGCTCCCTTCTTAACTCAGTGAAGTATTCACAATTCACAAAGGGAATGGGATAGACCCAACTTTAGCTGTTTTATACCCCATAAATACATTGTGAATACATTCTGGGCCTTCTGTGACTATATCAAGTGGGCTGGGAGTTGGAGAGGGATCACATGCTTTCCCTTTATGAATGTCTGCCCTAACATAGGCTTTTAGTTCCTGCAATATAGACCCATAAAGACTGAGCAGAATAGGATTTTAGTTCTCAGTGGGTCTGTCAATGGTTTTTGGGATGCTATCTATGAAGGTGAAGAGAAAAAAAAAAATCACATCTGTATTTTTCCTAATCTCTAACTGAAAACGTAGCATTTCCTTGAATTGTGATTTTTTAAAAAAAACAACCCCACAGTATTCTGAAAAGGGATCCAAATGCTTTTCCAGACTGTCAAGAGAGGGGTCCATGCCTTTAAAAATATGTACTCTGATTAGTGACTGATTCTCTGAAAGAAAGTATGAGATCCAGAAAGAATAGATGATTAGTGTAGAAACTCTAGTGGTAAGCTTCGGAAGGACAACACTGATGCTGATGATGCTGATGAAGACGAGGAGGAGGAAGAAACTCAAAGCCTGTTAAGAGCCTCTGATCTAATTCAGCATCCTCTTTTTACAAATGAGGAAACTTAGGCCTATATTCATCAAGTGACTTGTCCAAGGCAGGATTTTTTTTTTTTTTGGGGGGGGGGGGGAAGAGTGGAGCAAGTGACTTGCCCAGGGTCACACAGCTAGTAAGTGTCAAGTGTCTGTGTCTAGATTTGAACTCAGGTCCTCCTGAATTCAGGGCCAGTGCTTTATCCACTGTGCCACCTAGCTGCCCTCACCAAGACAGGATTTTAACTCAGGTGTTCTTATTCTAGAGCCAGTGTTAATCACTGCATGAGGCCACCATAACTGGAAAAAACAAACCTGTTCTCAAAATCCAGTGTAATGAGCACACCACCAATAACTAGCCAGGGCAGCCAACCTTGTAAATGCTGTGTTCTCTCCAATTAGTCATAACTAAATAAAATTCTGATGTGAAAAACACAAATTTCATGCCCCTTGCTGTAACTCAATAAAAGACCCATAGGTAAGCTTTTGGATGAATGAAAAGGACCTCTCATTTATTTGGTTTTCTAACCTGGCTTTCTGTTTCCTGGGAAGCTCAGTTATAGTTTCTGTTCAGTGGCAAAGATGAACAATACAGTACAGAAGTCACCGTACTCCCTCTTGTGGCCCTTCAGAAACATAATCCCTTTTCTTGGCATTAAATTGAGGAGAGGAAATAAAGTGGAATAAGCACGTACAAACATTAAGTGATTCAAGTATCTTCTCATTTTCTCTTCCCTACTCCTTGGGAACAGCTTTGATCTCTCCCTTACCTCCCAACCCTCCTCAGTGAAATTAAATTAATTAATTTCGGCTGTGTAGAGGTGGAATGTCTGGAGAGAATTTGGGAACGTGAATCTCAACCCTTGACAATAGGAACTGAGAATGGGAATCTAGGAAGAAGAGAGATCTTTGCTTGTCTATTTGACCTAGATAAGGGATCTATTCTCTATAGCCCTCAATATTTCAAGGATCTGGGTTGATGCATTGTCAGAGTAGTAGATGACTTATGGATTCCTCTTTTAAAATGACAATGGCCACAAGACTGTGTGTTCTCTGTGGGTAAGACATGATTTAAAGGATATGGATGGGTTGGCACAAGTGTTAGAACAACAATTCCTACTAACAGCTGTCTTTAGTTGGTGAGACTGCGTTTGAAAATATTCCTCAGTGTATGTGATTCCTCTGTTGGTTTTTTGTCAACATCAGCTTCATCTTTGGAAAGAGAGAGTTTGAGGAATTGACTTACTACTTTAAAAAAAAAAGGAAAAAAGAAGCTGGGGGAAGGAAGGACCACACTTTACTCTGAACCGAAATGGGAAGAAACTGTACTTAGAAAGCCCAAAGTTGCTCCCTTTGTAATTGTTATGCTTTGTTTCATCCCAGCTGACGATCTCCTTTCTTTTTCTCCTATCAAATTCTGACTTGTATGGAGGGAGATACTCTCTGATCTTCTTTCTGCCTCTAATGTTTTTTTTTTTTTTTAAGTTCCTGTGCTTGGATTCTGAGAGGATGGTCGACTTCTTTAAATGAAATCTCTACCTTGGAGAAATTTCTATTTTCCCAAGCACTGTTAACAATTGTAATTGAGTCAAACAGGCAAAAGCTAAGATGTTTTTTTCCACATTCATTCTAAGCCTTTTAGGCTCAGGGTTTTATTGAATGATCATGGGTAATATAATACACTTTTTTGTGCATAAGTCTATTAAAGACAGGAGGTAACATAGTCAATAGGTTAGAGCAATGAGTGGTGAGTATAAGCACCTCTGTGCTAATCCTCACTCCCTTTACAACCAGTTGGGAAATTTATCCACTTAAGGTCCCTGCTCTCCACCAGTTTTTCCCATCAATTTTCCCATCTGTAAAAGATATAACGATTATAATAATGTATATCTTGAGGTTTATAGCAAAAAGCAAAAACAAAACACCATCCTCTACATATATGTGAACTAAGAATCCCTAAAACTAGCTAGGGCTGTACATATAAGTGTTTGAATATTGGGGTAGCTAGGTGGTGCAGTGGATAAGCATTGGCCCTGGATTCAGGAGGACCTAAGTTCAAGTCCAGCCTCAGACACTCGACACTTTAAGTCACTGTGTGACCCTGGGCAAGTTGCTTAACCCCAATTGCCTCAAAAAAAAATATAAGAAAAGTGGGGATAATTAGTTGAAAAAGACATTAAGAGGCTTCAAAAGAATAGGCAAGTAAGAGAAGTAGAGAAGAAGCTAGATTTCTAGAAAAGAGAGGGAAATTCTGTATGTAGAGTTTATTTATTTTGCAAGGTTTCAGTTGGGGTGACTGAGAAGAAGATCAGGTCCTTGACAGCAGGAACTGCTGTTATTGTCAGTATATCCTTAGCACCCAGAATGATGTAGGAATTTAATAAGCATTTGTTGAATTGACCCTAGTTTTAACCAAATCTATTGGAGACATGTTTTTATTACTATGCAGGAATTCTACTTGGAGAGCTATTTGACTTTATTTCTTCTGCTAAATGAGAAAAGCCTTCCTCCTTAGTTTCCAATTCACATGTTATAGTAATTAGGAATGAGAAGCTGAAATTCAACAGCAACATAAAATAAAGATATGCTCCTCTCTGACTAGGTCCCAGGTACCCTTAGGTACACTTCTTCTCTCAGTTTGTTTAACAAAAGGACATTCCTTCTCTAGACTTATTCATGGAAAAATAAATAGTCAATTGTTGTTTGTCCTTCCTTTTCAAAGAGGACCAATGACATCATGAGGTGATGACTTGCTCCAGAATTGGATTTGTCAGGTAGAGTTGCTCCAAGCCTTCAGCCTCACTCCAGCTCCCAAAGTCATCAAAGTCCAGTGGCAGGACCAAAGTCAAGATGCCTGGTGATGGCCTGGGATGCAGTGGATGACCTTGGCATCTTTGATGTCTGACCAAGGTCTAAGTACTTCACAGCACCTACTTCAGCCTCCTTCGTGGCTGTTGGAACAAATTGTTCTCATTTGCTTGTTCCTCCAGGGAAGACTTCATATGATTGGGATAGACAATCCCCTAACTCACTGACAGGTCTGAGGCTTCTCACCTCAACCTAATTTAGCCCTGTCTGCTGAGAAAGGGGTGTATGGGGTGTTCAGGGAAGATCACTACTTCTGGTCTCCAAGAAGCTATAACATGCCCAGTGGCCACACCCCGGTAAAAGGCAATAAAAATTGATTAAGCACCTACTATGTGCTGGACATTATATCTGTATCCTTGGGATACAAAAAAGGGGTGGTGGTGGAAGACAGTCTCTGACTTTAAGGAGCTTGTGATCTAAAGGGGGAAGACAATGTACAAAAAGAATCTGTAAAGGGGGGATGAGGGGGTGGGGAGAGGGCAGCTAGAGGATACCTGGAGCAACTGATGGTAAATGAAGTCAGCTGGAAAAGTCTGAGTCCTCTATAAAGGGAGGACTTGGGAGGTGTTCCTTGCTTCACTCTCCAGCTCTCAGAGGGGAGAGGTAACTGAGGGTGCTGAGGTGGTATTGAGCTTAATCAGTCTCTAAGATGATGAGATATCAGGTGATGGGGGAGGCATGATCTTGGAGTTGAAATGGAGCAGACCAGTGCTTGGTAAATGAAGAAACATGTTCATGGGAAAACACTGTTCATTGATCTAGTTACCTGTCTATCTCTAGAGAATTAAGATCATTCCTTAAATTGCTTAAACCTTCTATTCCAGAGAGACTATTTAGGTCTCTGGGACACTGAGAAGTTTTAGACCAGGGACGCTTACAAATTCTTAATTTTCATAATATAACAGAGAGTTTAGTGCCATAGCCTCTACAGGAATGAAACAGTTTGGGCCTTATGAAGGGATAACTCTGATGGACATTTATAGGGAGGAATCATAAATTCCTAAAGTAAGGTCATGGGATCTCAGTATAAAACAACAACAATAAACAACAAACCCTTAATTTCCTGTTTGGTGGCCCAGAAATGGATAACAATGAATCTCATGGTCAATTCAAATGCATATTTCCATTGGTCTAGAATCAGTGACCATATTTTACATAACTATATTTTACCTTCTAAAAGAATTCAAATACATTTGACTACTTTATGAGTTCATTATTTACACTAATTGGGACCTAGCTTAAATGAGCCAATAGGGAAAGAGAGAATTGAACACTAGGAAGTCTTCTGATGGGGCCTGCTCTTAGCTCTCATTTTGTCACATGGAGCCTGGTGAATAGGGAAAAGAGGAGAAGATTAAATATTTGTAGGATATTTTTGAGAAACATGTTAAACATGCTACCTCTATAATATTTCCTTCTCTGTATCTAGAGAAAGGAACAGTGAAAGATATTGTGGTATAGGAGAAAGCAAGCTGGATTTGGAGTCATCAGACCTGGGGCCAAATCAGGGCTCACACACAAGCTATAAGACTTTGGGCTCACTTTCTGAGTCTCAGTTTCCCAATCTGTAAAATGGGAGTAATACTAGTACTACCTACTTCACAGGGACCAGTGTGGGAACAAATCACTATGTGTAGAGCAAAGCACTGTACTAGACATAGGGGCTACAAAAATAATGATAAAGTCTGCCTCCCCAAGGAGGTCTTATTTTACAATAGGGGTGAAGGTGGAGTGGGTGAGAAAAGTAATAAGGGCAAAAGAGAGATGAAGAGGAGAGAGAGAGAGAGAGGGAGGGAGGGGGAGAAAGAAAGAGGGAGAGAAAGAGAGAGAGAGAGCACTTTTAGGTGGATGGGGAGGTGGTATTTAAACTGAACTATGAATGGAAGAGAAAGATTCTGAAAGGTAGAGGCAAAAAAAAAAAGTGAATTTCAGGCATGAGAAATAAATAGCCTTTGCAGATGAATGGAGGCTGAAGATCATAGGTCAAGTTCTGGAAAGTTTGGTGTATGTAGGAGGAAAGACAACTAGTTTTAAGTATTAGCCATCACGAGGACATCTGTACTTTAACAAGAATGCAAGCTTCTGTTTCTTCAAAAGTGAGGACACCAAGTGGAACAATTTTTTGATGACTCGGCTCCATTTAGTTCAGGTGACAATGCAGGGTCATTACAAAAGCTTGAATCAGCTAGAGCACTACTAGCAGGGATCTCTCTTGATTTTTAAGCATCCTTTTGCTAATGGTGCCTTAGATCATTGACTTCTGCAGCACACAACGAATCTGCAAGCAGCTTTTTTCATCATCAGTTGCCAGGGCCACTTGTGATCTCACAAACTATTGGTCTGACTGATCTCAGAATCCTGGAGTTGGGAGGGACCTCAGAGGCCATTAAATCACATTTATACCTGACCAAGAATCTCCTCAACAGCATGCTGAGACACTGCTAGAAAACCTCTGTTGATGGGGAAGCCATGACCCCCTGAGGCAGGCTGCTCCATTTTTGGCCAACTCTAACTGCTAGAAAGATTTTCTTTACATCTAAGCCTGCCTCATTTATAACTTCCATCTAGTGCTCCTAGTTCTGCCTTTTGTGGCCATGTAGAGGGGCAGGCTTTCTTCCACCTGACTATACTTCAAATAACAGCTCTCGAATGCTCCCTAAGTCAGAGGGCCTTCAAGACAGCTATGAGGGACTCCCTAAGTAAGTCAGGGATAGATGTAAGAATCCTTGATATAAAATCCCTGATTTTAGTGTTTGTATAGGACTTCTTTTGAAGTCTGGTGAAGCCTTCTGGGAATAGTGTTTTGAAATGCATAAAATACAAAGAATTACAAAGAAAACCAGTTATATTGAAATATGGTTATCAAAATATTTTTTAAAAGGGGGGCAGCTAGGTGGCGCAGTGGATAAAGCACCAGCCCTGGATTCAGAAGGACCTGAGTTCAAATAGGGCCTCAGACACTTGACACTTACTAGCTGTATGACCCTGGGCAAATCACTTAACCCCCACTGCCCCCCCCACACAAAAAATTTTAAAAAGCACAGCACAAGTTCATGGACCTTTACCCTAAGTCTTCTTCAAGAACCATGTTCCAGTTGATGAAATTCTGGAGACTAGAGAAGTAATTCCACCAATGAAAGTTTGCAAAATACATCATTATCATTAAAAAAGTTCTTAAAAACTCCAAATGCTCACAAATCCATCTTTCCTTTCTCCTCATTTGTTTCTTTCTTCCTTCCTTCTGTCGAATTTGAACTCGGGTCCTCCTTAATCCAGGGGTGGTGCTTTATCCACCATGCCACCTAGCTGCCCCCAACTTTTGTTTCTGTACCAGTATATCTACTGAATATATTTTCTGTAGAAGTAACTTAATAAAGTTTACTCTTGAGGAAAAAAAAAGGAATGTTTTCTCATTCTAATAACAAATTTTAGCCTACATAGCAAATATTCCTCCTCAATCCCTTTCCCCCTTTTCCTGTGGCTGATTCCCCCTTTCACTACCCTACCCTCTTTTTTAGTTTGGAATAAAGGACTCCAGTTCCTTCAACTGATCTTTATAGGACAAGGTCTTCAGTCCCCTTACCATTTCCGGTTGCCCTTCTCTGCGTGTATTTCAGTTTTGTCAAATCCTTTCCTAAAATGAGGCACCCAGAACTGAACATAACATTCCAGATTCAGTCTGGCCAGGGCAGAGAACAGTGAGAATTTCTGTCATTTAGAACTCTATGTTTCTGTTAATGCTTACCTAAGATCACATTGGAAGGCAAAGAAAAGGGAATGGAGAGCAGCCTGAAGGCTTTTAAAACCTGTGTAGCTCCAGGTTGTGATACTCTGGACCACTCACTTAAACCTTTTAGTGCCTTCAGGCAACTATGTAATATTAAGAAAACTAGTAGAACAGGTCCTCATCTGAACAGGTAGAGGACATTGCTCACTGGTTGCTCCCTAAATACAGATTTTTTTTTTTAAAGATCAATTTTTTTTTGGGGGGGGGGGGGAGGAGATCTCTGCCATACTGTTGATTCATACTGATCTTCCTTCCAGTCCACAAAGAACCTCAGATCTTTTTCACACATGAACTAATGCTGAGCCGTACTTTCCCCCATTCTACACTCATTAAGTCATTTTTTTTTTTTAACTCAAATGTAGGATGTTGGAGAAATCATTCAACCAGAGAGGAACAGGATCTCACGGGCGAGGTATACCTCCTGCCAGAGGACTTCTGATGATGACTGTGGGTCAAAGATAGGAGGACAAACTGAAAGGAAAGAAATTTACCAGCATGCTAAGGAAGGCTGCTCACTGATAGTAACTTTAGCCACTTAGGGTAAAGATATTGGTTTTTATATCTTTTCAGACATGCTTAGAGTACACAACCAATCAACAATATTCTGCAGCAACTTATGATAGAGAAGTAAAGTGTTTTACAGGAGAGGGAGGGATAGAAGGGAGAATCTGTGTGTGTGTGGCGGGGGGAGGTGGTATTCTGGGGGAATATTGGCAATGTAGCTGGTAGGGTCGTTATTAGAATGAGAAAACGTCCCTCACTTAAGAGCAAGAGAAGGTGACAAAATAAATTCATTTCGAAAAGAAATACTTCCCGTATCTCTTATTCAAGCACAGTGCATGGGACCATCTCCTTTTACGAAGCCCTGGCATAGTTTGTTATATTTGATTACTCGTTGGGGACTTGAGAACTTTTCACCATAAGATAACCAGGTGTTTAGGGATTTCTACACTACTAGTCCATCAAGTTGTCTCAGAATGATTATGTTTTCTATTTCTCAAAGATATTCATATTAAGTGCTATTTTATTCATTTTAGCTCATGGTACCAGCTGGGATAGTTTGGGATTCTGACTCTATGATGCATGTGTTAGCCCTTCCAGGTTCGATTCATCTGTGTATTGATTTCTATGCCTTCAACCAAATCATTGATTGACTTGTTAACCACCCAAGGATTAGGGAGGGGCAGATTCTTCACATAATTGCATAAGAACCACTTTCCATGTTGGCATCTAGCTATTAATGACTACTCTTGTGTCTATTCAATTTAGTTTTGTAATTTATTTTTTTAGTTCCAATTGTATTCCCTTCCATGGGGGGGGGGTAATTCTACCCCCACCCCTTAACCCTCCTACCTTTTTCTCCTCCGGATATTTATAGTCTTAAAGAGTGGCCTTGGGTACTGAGAGGATAAATGACTTGCAGGGTAACAGAGCCAGCATATATTAAAAGTGGAACTTAAACTCAAGATTTCCCAACTCTGAGGCCAATTTTCTATTCATTATGTTATACTGACTCTATATTATTTTTATTTATAGCCAGACCTCACCCCCATAATATATATGTACTCATACATATCACACACATTAATTAGTCCTGAAGAAAAGAAACAAGCATTTATTAAGGGTTTACTATGTGCCAGGCACTATGTAAAACATTTTACAAATATTATCTTCTTTTTAAAATTAAAAAAAAAATTTGGGGGTGGGGGCAATGAGGGTTAAGTGACTTGCCCAGGGTCACACAGCTAGCAAGTGTCAAGTATGTGAGGTCAGATTTGAACTCAGGTCTTCCTGAATCCAGGGCCAGTACTTTATCCACTGTGCCACCTAACTGCCCCCTACAAATAGTATCTTTGTATTCTCATAACAACCCTGGGGAAGTATATGGTAGCAATACACCCATTTTTACCAATGAGGAACCTGAGGCAGACAGAGGTCATGTGATTTACCAGGGTCACACAGCTATTAAATATTTGAGACTGAATTTGAATTCAGTTCTTCCTGATTCAGACCCAGTGTTCTATCCTCTAACCTTTTTCCTGTTGTGTTATAACCTTTTTTCCCCCTGTGACTAATTCATTACATTACAAATCCTCCTGTAGAAACCTCCTGCAGTTTCCACAGTCTCTTCTAGAACACCCTTAGTTACCTTGTGCTTGTTCAGACACAAAGAATGCTGGGATTGGTAGCTTCATGCTTCTCAAACGAAAAATCCAAAAATTAGCTGCCCAGCTAGAAGCAAATGCCATAGAAAGAAGCAACTCAGTGCTCCAGCTGGTGCTATTCTGCTTAAGGTTCCCACATGAATAGTGTGTTATTTTTCTTAAATATCTTAAAACACAGCCTTCAAATGAGCTTTATCATATTTCTTCATGGGAATAAAGTTGTTCTTAGGCCAGGTTTCACCTGGTCTTCTGCCCTTTTTCATCTCTACATTCTTCACTACCCCCCACTCCTATTCTGGTAATTATAAAAAGAAGGTTATATTCCTGACTGATACAGAGAAGGGCAACAAATATATCCTTCTTTACCATTAAATTTCACTAATGGGAGAGGGAATAAATTCCACTGTGAGAAATTAATGGACTTTTTCAGTTCAGTGACATACTTTACCCCTCTACCCCCTCTTAAGAAATTATAAATAAATGTTTCACATTCGGTTATTAATTTGATCACAGGACAGACTTTTCCAAGATCAAGGAAAATACTATATGGGTTTCTGTACTTTTATATTGTTCTTTTATATGAGTAATAAATCAGCAATTGATTCAGGGATACTGGGAGGTTTGGCGTTTATTAGATTTAAGAAATGATGTAAGTCCATTACTATTCAAAAAGTTCCCCAATGTATATATGTGTATTATATGTGCATGTATAAGCACAACACACATATGTGTATGTGTGTAGATAGACAGGGACTGGGCCTTTGATTTCACTGGTATAGGGAAATCTCAGGTGATGAAACATCTTGTACCAATCCAGGCTGACACCTTCTCTGCAACATCTATTTATTCATACACACATGTGTATACAAACACCCAATAACCACATATATGTATGCATCCACACACATACTACTTACACACATGTCACAAACAACAGGGGTATCTGGAAAACAGCTACAATACACACGCATGACACATGCATAAACATGCATGTATAAATGCAAGCATGTACACACAAATACATATCACACATATATAAGGTGTAGACCTGGAAAGGGTGAGACAGAGTTTACTCACCTAGTATTTCTGTATACAAATGAAACCAACGATGAAATCTCAGCACACAGACACACAGACCCAGAGACACAGAGTGAGTACTCAGTGAGTTTATTAACCCAGAGTCATATTGATTCATTGTCCTCTCAGGGTTTTAGAGTTAGCCCTGAGGAGTTGGGGCATCTCTTCTTGCCCTTCATTTTGTTAGGTGCTAGTGATTAGTGCTCTAGTTCCATTTTTAAACATTTAACATAAATTGGGCTTTATCTGTATTAGTAGGATATGCAGCATCCATCCATATCCTGCATATCATCTTTTTTTTTTTTTTTTTTGGCGGGGCAACAGGGGTTAAGTGACTTGCCCAGGGTCACACAGCTAGTAAGTGTCAAGTGTCTGAGGCCGGATTTGAACTCAGGTCCTCCTGAATCCAGGGCCGGTGCTTTATCCACTGCGCCACCTAGCTGCCCCCTCCTGCATATCATCTTGCAGACATAGGTATTGCTTAGACAGAGCTGCCCCTCCCCAGAGAAAGTTCAAGGATTCCTTGGGGTTTGGGATCTTTAGGTTTCTTGGGGTCCCACTGCATTTCTACAATAAAAAAAATCAGCCATCCAACCTAGGAATCCATAGAGGGACTCCTGTAGACATGCTGGTATAGGCAAGCCATCAAGTCAGGTCTAGATGAGGTGGAGCCTTCAGGGAAGTTCTAACACTACCTTCCTGAGCACCACAGTGCCCAAGCCAAGCCTAGTCTGAGTCTTCCTTGAGGCTGGAGTGGCAGGACAGAAATTTGGGGAATTCTAAGTGGGTCCAGCATTTAGCATTACCTGTCCAAGCCAGGCAGCACTAGAGCCCAGTCTGAGTCTTTCCAAACAAGTTGTCTGGCTGCCTAAGCCTTAGAGAATATCATCAGGACATTCCCAGTAGGTTACAGACAGCAGGCCTGGAAAGTGAACCTGAGGCTGGCCAATCTCCAATTGCCTGAATTTAGCCCTAGCTTAGCAGAGAGATAAGGGAATAAACATTTATTAAGCACCTACTATGTGCTATGTTAAGCACTTTATAAATATCTCAAAAGGGCTGTTATAAATATTTTTGTACATTTAGGTCCTTTTCTCTTATGATCTCTTTGGGATACAGACCTAGTGTTATTGCTGGTCAAAGGGACTGTACAGTTTTATAGCCCTTTGGGCATAGTTCCAAATGGTTCTCTGGAATGGGCCAGTTCACAACTCCACCAACAGTGCATTAATGTGCCTATTTTTTCACATCCCCTCCAGCACTTGTCATTTTCCTTTTCTGGAAAATGAGCTAATCTGACAGGTAAGGGGCTGTACCTCAGAATTATTTTAATTTGCATTTCTCTAATTGATATTTATTTTGAATACTTTTTTCATATAACTATTGATAGTTTTTATCTCTTCTGAAGATTGCCTGTTCATATCCTTTGACTATCAATTGGGGAAAGGCTTTTAATCATCTTTTATGTCTAAATTATGTACCCATTTTGACTTTAGTTCAGTGTATAGTTTGAGATGTTGGTCTATGCCTAGTTTTAAGACAGATTGGTTCCTAATTTTCCCAACATTTTTGTCAAATAGTGAGTTCTTGCCCTCAAAGCTTGGATTTTCAACTTTATTGAACACCAGATTACTATGGTCATTTACTACTTATCTTGTGTACCTAATCTATTCCACTGATTTACCCCTCTTATTTTTTAGCCAGTACCAGGTTGTTCTGATGATTACTGTTGTATAAATATATTTTGAAATCTAGTACTATTAGGCCCCTTTCCTTCACACTTTTTTGCATTGATTTCCATGATATTCTTGACTTTTTGTTCTTCCAGATGAATCGTTATCTTTTTTTTTAGCTCTATAAAAGAATATTTGGTAGTTTGATTGGTATGGTGCTAAATATGTAAATGACTTAAGATAGAATTGTCATTTTTATTACATTGACTGAACCTACCCATGAGAAATTAATATTTCTCCAATTGTTTAAATCTGTCTTTATTTGTATGAAGTGTTTTGTAATTGTGTTCATATAATTCCTGGGTCTGTCTTGACAGGCTCCCAAGTATTTTATGCTTTCTCTAGTTATTTTAAATGAAATTTCTCCTTCTGTCTCTTCTAGCTGGCTTTTGTTGGTAAAATATAGAAACGCTGATGATTTATGTGTGTTTATTTTATAATCGTTAAATTCTGCTTGTGTAATTCAAATGTGGGTTCTTATCTGTCCCCCACCCCCAGTTTTGGGGGGAAACTGACTAAAATCACTGATAAACAAGTTTAGAATTTTTTTAAGGGTTTATTGAAAGATAGTAAAAGAAAGAGAAAGATTGAGAAGAGATTTATTTATTTATTTGGGTGAGGCAATTGGGGTTAAGTGACTTCCCTAGGGTCACACAGCTAGTTAAGTGTTAAGTGTCTGAGGCTGGATTTGAACTCAGGTCCTCCTGACTCCAGGGCCAGTGCTCTATCCACTGTGCCACCTAGCTGCCCCTGAGAAGAGATTTCTTATAACCTGGCAATCCTAGCCTTCCTAATCTCCCACTTCTGAAGTTCCCTGCCACCATACCAATGTCTCCCAGCCAAAGAGGAAGAACAGTTCCACCAGCGTCTCCTTCCTCCTTCCTGTCCTCCTCCCAGAAGCAGTAGGTTTCTCAAGTTGATTGGCTGGTAGCCTTGATAGACAGTACCCACGAACAAATGTCACTTCCTGACGCAAAGGACCTTGATCGCACAGCTTGCCCTCAGAGGTCCTCTCCTCATGGTGGAGCTTTTCCACAGTAAGTCTCCAGCAGGTGGCATCATTCCAATCATTACATGCTAAAGTTGTTAATTATTTCAACTAGTTTTTAGTTGATTCTCTGGGCTCTAATTATACCATCACATTACTTGGGGGGAAAAAGTGATTGTTTTATTTCCTTGCTACCTATTCTTATGCCTTCAATTTCTTTTTCTTGTTTTATTGCTATAGCTAGCATTTTTAGAACAATATTGAATAATAGTGGTGATAATGGACATACTTCAACTTGATCTTATTGGGAAGACTTCTAGTTTATCCTCATTATAGATAATGCTTGCTCTTGGTTTTAGATAGATACTACTTTTCATTTCAAGAAAAGCTTCATTTATTCCAATGCTTTCTAGTGTTTTTAATGGGAATGGAGTTATATTTTGTTAAAAGCTTTTTCTGAATCTATTGATATAACAATTTAACTTTTGTTGTTTTTGTTATTGATATAGTCATTTATGCTTTTAGGTTTCCTAATAATGAACCAGTCTTACATTCCTGATATAAATCCAGCCCAGATGTAGTGTGTGATCGTTGTGATATATTGCTGTAGTCTCCTTGCTACTATTTTATTTAAAATTTTTACATTAATATTCATTAAGCAATTGGTTTATAGCTTTCTTTGTTTTTCTCTCCCTGGTTTAAATATCAAAATCATATTTGTGTCATAGAAGGAATTTGGTAGGACTCCTTCTTTACCTATTTTTTCAAATAATTTATATAGTATTCAAAGTATTAATTGTTCCTTAAATGTTTGGTAGAACTCACTTGTAAATCCATTTGGTCTTGTGTATTTTTTCCTAAGGAGCTCATTTATGGTTTCTCCAATTTCTTTTTCTAAGATAAAGTTATTTAAATATTCTATTCTCTCTTCTGTTACTTTGGGAAATTTCTATTTTGGTAAATATTCATTTATTTTACTTAGATTGAACCCAACACTTTTAAGGATCATAGAAAAAAGTTAAAACAACAGAAGATTTGTGGGTGGTTTTGTTCCTTTTTAATTGTCTTAGGAGAAAATAAACATAGGAGATACAGGAAACTATCCTGGGGAGGAAAGGAGGAAAAAAGAGAAAGAAATCACTATTACATAATAAAGGTGTATAAGATGAAGAAAACATAGCCATGGAGGGAAGGGTAGAGGGCATCCCATGAATTTTCCTCTCTTCTGAATTAGATAAAATAAGATTGAACACAATTATAAACACACATACACACAGATTGCAAAAGGAGGGATATAGGAGGATAATCAGTGATAGTGAACAGATCATGTAAGGGTTTCTTGAGAATCAGGGAGTCATGGGCATGTTTGTAGGCAGAAGAGAAGAAGATAGGAGACAGGGAGAGATTGTAGTTAAGTGAGAGAGGGCACTCCTGGGGAAGACAGGATGGGATGGGATAACTTGTGCATTTAGAGGGGTTTGCTTAAGTCAGGAGAAGGACTGCTTTTTCATGTGAGACAGGGTGGAGATAGTGGCAGAAGACATCCTAATGATGTGAGATGAGGAAGAGTAGAGAAGTGAGAGCTCTCAATGAATGGTCTTATCTTTTTTTCTAGTAAAATATAAAGCAAGGATCTCTACTGAAAGGAGAGGTTGGGGAAGGAGGACCTGTGAAATGTTTGAGTAAGGATGAAAAGATTTGGCCTTTGTGGTGAGACAGTAAGTTAATTAGGGATGAGTAAAAAGAATGCTTTTGAGAGATCAGTTGAGATTATGTAATATAAATCTGCAGTGGACCCAGTCAGCCCAGTTTTGTGAAGCTTCATTCAGAACCACATAAGTAGGAGTGAAGGTAGCTGATGGTGGGAGTAATCCCAGTCTTGGCATTAGAAGATCAGTGTCAACATGTAGAGTTGAATGGGTCTGTGAATGGGTCAAGGTGAGGAAGGGAGGACAGTAGAGCTAATGCAGATATGACCTCAGAAAGAAGTGAGGAGTGGAAAGATTAGAAGTCAGGGTGAGTATGAAGCCAGGGTTAGGGGTTGCAGAGGGAGAGGCGGAATAACAACAGATTATTATTAGATAAGGGAGAGCGTGGATGATGGCAAGATCAATGATATGACCATTTTGTGTATAGCTAAAATAGGGTGGAGGAGCCATGTGTGATATGAGTAAGTTAAAGAACTGTGAGCTTAGAGTATTTAAGAAAGTATCAGTATGTGAGAGGAAAAACAATCCTCTTCTCAATAATTCTCAGGAACTCAGCAGCAATGTGACAAAGGCTCTTTTATTTCCTTCTCATGAGAAGGAGGCACCCTAGTGTGTAGCTAATGGGTGCAAAGAAAGGGGGCTCGCAGGCCCTATTTTTTTTTTTTGTTTTGTTTTGTTTTTTTTTTAGTGAGGCAATTGGGGTTAAGTAACTTGCCCAGGGTCACACAGCTAGTAGGTGTTAAGTGTCTGAGGCTGGATTTGAACTCAGGTACCCCTGACTCCAGGGCCAGTGCTCTCTATCCACTGCGCCATCTAGCTGCCCGTCGCAGGCCCTATTTTATACCCTAGTTCCTAACATGAATGGATCTTCCCCTTTTTCATCATTGGTCCAATTACTCAAGGGTTACAATCTACACACAAAAACTAGCTAATCGGATGCAGTATTCCCACCCCTCTTCCTTGTATGGGCATAACTCAGGAGTGGACCTTATACTTCCTTATATGGACACAACTCTGGAGTGGACCTTACTGAGACCAGGGCTCCTTGAACCATGTGATTTTATTAGCCTGAGGGGGAGGAGGGGATCTGAGATCTTTGTCCTACAAACAGGTCAGGAGGAGTATGATTGACTGTTATATCCTCATTAAGAGGAGAGACTACCCATTTTCTCACAAGTATGTATGCTGAAGTCCTCTAGGATGAAGGCAGGAGTTGGAGAGGAAAAACTGTGAGCCAGGCACTGAACTGATTAACAAAATCAGGAAAGTGTCCTGGAAGTTAGTAGAAAGCACCTACCAGAGTTTTAATTGTGTGGCAGATGTGGACTGTATGAACCTCAAAGGAGGTGAGGTTATTGAGTAAGTAGTAAGAGAAAGAGAGCCTGGATGTGGCACTGGGAAGTAATGAATATTTCATCTCTCCTACCTTCACTAGAGAGTAGAGAGGAAAGAGTGAAAGTGCAGGCCTGGAAAGGGAGGCCAGGGAGGCTGTGTCATTAAAATAAAGCCAGGTCTCAGTGAGAGCCTGAAAATAGAAGGGATGGTGAAGGAAGGGATTTAAGATAAAAGCCCTTTTGTTACCTATGGAGCAGACATTCCAGAGAGAATAGTGGAAGGTGTAGATAGGCTCAGTGTGGGACAATTCAAGCTTGTGTCTATGGGAATGGTAATAAGGGATTAGATAGTAGGGGAAAGAGTAGGGTTTGAATGAAGGCAATTAGAAGTTCAGAATCATTGGGATGAGGAAGGTGTGAGGTAGGAGTTTGCAGATCATTGAGGAATGAGTTTAGATTGGTTATCAATTTCCCTAGGGCTTTGGCCTCAGTGTGGGCCATAACCACAGGTGAAAGGATATATTGAAAGGAATTGTGTTAATCCCTTTCCCCTGAAGGCAGGAGACAAGACAAGAGACCTGGTGTAACAGAATAGTAAAATTATAATGATGGGGGGAACTTGATGTATCCATTTCAGAACTAAACAAATTTAATCCAAAAACAACAAGAAATGAGTTAAGAATGTGATTAGAACTTTAGAAAAATTAGAGTTGACAGTTCTCTGGCAATTACTGAATGGGGATAGAAAATAATTTGCATACTTTTTAGCTGTATTTGACATTTGTGAAAACTGACCATGTATGGGGCATAAAAACCTAACCAAAAATGTATAAAAGCAGAAATTATAAATATATCATTAGGGGCAGCTAGGTGGCGCAGTGGATAGAGCACCGGCCCTGGAGTCAGGAGTACCTGAGTTCAAATCCGGCCTCAGACACTTAACACTTACTAGCTGTGTGACCCTGGGCAAGTCACTTAACCCCAATTGCCTCACTAAAAAACAAAACAAAACAAAACGAATAAAAAAATAAATATATCATTTATTGTTCATAATGTAATAAAATTATTTTCAATGAAGGGTCTTTAAGAATAAAAAATAGAGAAAATTAAAACATAATTAAAATTATAACTAAAAATTATAATTAATTAATAAAACCTCATCAAATTATAGAAACAATAGAACATTTTATCCAGAAAACAACATTAATGAGACAATATAACAAAATTTAGTATAAAACCATATTGTAGGGGGGCAACTAGGTGGCTCAGTGGATAAAGCACTGACTGTGAGATTTAAAATTGGATATTAGATCATAAATTTCCCCTACTTAACCTTTCCCTTAATTTATCTCCCAGACTAGTAAATGGAAGAAGCTTTTGGTTTTCTAGATAGACCTTTTATTGTTATGGTAGTCACAAGGTGATGTTGATTAGAAGGATAGGAAAGTAGAAACACAATACAAATCGTCTTAAGTCTAAGCTTAGTCTTCAGGAAGATCTGAGTTCAAATCCGGCCTCAGACACTTGACACTTACTGACTGTGTGACCCCGGGCAAGTCACTTAACCCTCATTGACCTGCAAAACCCCCCCCAAAACAACAACAACAAAAAAACGTATTGTATCAGAAGTGAAAAAAGGAAGTATTAGGAACTATATTGTCCAATTATATGCTAACAAAATAACTTAGAGGAAATAGATGACTATTAACAAAATATAAAATACCTAGATTAACTAGAGAAGAAGTATCTAAACAACAAAATATCAGAAAAAGAAATCGAACAATCCATAAATGAACTCCTAAATCAAAACAAAACAAAATTCCAGGACCAAATGGATTCCTAAGTTAATTGTATCAGAAATTCAAAGTAAAATTAATTGTAATTCTACTTAAACTTTTTGCAATAAAAAGGGCCCTTTCCAGTCCCTTTCTATGATACAAATATAGTCTTGAAACTTTAATTAAGGAGAGTTAAAGCAGGGAAAGAAAACGATAGACCGATATCCTCAACGAATACTATTGAAAAAATTTTGAATAAACTGTTAGCAATTAGGCTACAACAATATTTTAGAAAGTTTACTGGCTATGACCGAGTTGGATGTATTCCAAGATTTCAGGGGAATTTCAGAGGAAACCAGGAAGACCTTTATGAATTAATGCAGAATGAAAAATGAGCAGACCTTGGGGAACAATTTATATAATGATAGCAACATTCTAGAGAAAAACAAGTCTGAAAGACATTAGAACTTTGATCAATGAAGTAATATAAATTATGAGGCCAAAAGAATGAGGATGAAACACACCATTCACCTCCTGACAGGGGTGATCAACTTAAAATGAAGAAAGAGATATACATTTTCATCCATAGGTAATATGGGGATTTATTTTGCCAGACAAAATAGAGAAGTATTGAGGGATTTGGTCGTTGTTTTTTGTTTTGTTTTGTTTTCATTTTAAAAATTTGCTCAGTGGGAGTTGGTAGTGGGCAGAACAAATTAATTAAAATGCTTGTTTTTTGAAAAATAAAAATAAACTAAAAAACTCCAAGAAGTTAGTATCCCCCAACTTCACCTAAAATAAAAGGACAAACACCAAGATGGAGAACCAAGGCATGTGTTTAGGGACCATGTATTGGCTTGGGTGGGAAGGACAGCACTGTTTCTGACCTGATGCCATCCAGGGAAGCAGTCAAGCCAAGGGATGAGTTCCAACCAAGAGAGAAAGGGAAAGGGGTTGACAACTTAAACCTTTTGGAGGCACCCGTCTTCCTGCTGATTTCACAACTACCATCAGTCAAAGGGGCTGCTTTCTACCACGTGATCAGCATGCTAGAACCATGTACAGAATTTTTCGTACATACTCCAAAGGCTTCTGCAGATACTTTTATTACACATTATTACAACTGTCCTAGGAGCAGAGTCCCCAGCTTCTTCTCTGAACTGAATCAATGACACTCTGTCCATTGTAATGATTGGAATGATGCCACCTGCTGGAGACTTACTGTAGAAAAGCTGCACCATGAGGCGAACGTCTCTGAGGGTAAGACCATGGGTCTTTTCTTTGGTGTCAGGAAGTGACGTTTGCTGGTGGGAGGAGGAAGGGGGAGCCGGGAGCTCTGTCTCTCTCTCTTTTCCTGGGGATGCTGGTGGAGAAGGGAGCTAGAAATGCGCTCTCCCTTTAATAGATAGAAATCTAGGCCTTTTCTTCTCTCTTTACCAAATTCTTATTCTCCTTAATAAACGCTTAAAAGTCTAACTCTTGCTAAAGCTTATAATTTATTGGCAACTACTCATTAGATATTTTAGACAGTTTAGCTAGAATGTTAGCCTTAACAGATGGCTGACCATGAAGAGGAAAGCTGAACCTCACTTTTCTGATCTTCTGGTTGGGTAAGAAATTTCCCCTACCCTGTCCCTTTAAATCCGAAGTACTGCTGAATTGCCAGGTGTTTTCCCTTTAAATTTTCAAATGGACCTTTTAAACTCCCTAATTACCCTATTTTTTATTTTAGTCTGTATAACCAGACAAATGGGAGATAAGATCATGTTAATGCTTTCTTTTTGTGGATTTTCTATTTTTATTTTTATTTTTATTGGAGGAGCCAGCAAGGTGCTCACACAAGGGAATATATCCGCCCCTCTCCCAGCCATGCTTTTTCAGAGAAGCCTCACACTCCTGTATTTTTTCCAAATTCTAATACTGAGAGATTCTCTAATTTTGCATGCCTGGGGGCAACGACCCAACCTCTAGAAGCTTTTAATCCCCTAGCAGTGGGGGTAGGGCCTGAGTTCAAAATCAAGTCTGATTCAAATTGCCCCAATCCCTCCCCTCCTCTCCAGACCCCACCTTCTACCCCTCCCATGGCCAAGCCCATTGCTTCCCTGGAAGTCCAGAGATCTGATGCATATGCGCAGCTTTCTCTAACTACACTTGCAGCTTCAGGCTCAGTCCTTCCCCAGTCTGGCTGTGCTTCTGAGACAGCCTTAGAAAGCCCTTTAAATTCCAGATATGCTCGTTTTGTTCATAATTTTGCTAATCTGCTTTTGTCTTTAATAAGTAACCTTCTAAAGCATTTGTATTATGAAAGGACCAATATAGACCAATAAAGGACCAACAGACAATATAGAGGGGTTAAAGAAGATAAACTTAAGCTGAATAAGAATGACAATCATAGTTCAAGACTCTGCTTCTTTTGCCATGGAAGGGTACATATTTTACAGAAATGTAGAAGTAAGCAGCAAGGTATTGATATGAGTATTGGGGATTTTAGATATCAGAATCAAAAGTGTTCTAAATTCACTCAGATTATTAGTCAGTTCAGAGGTTACATAGGATTTCTATGCTATTACATATACATTTTGAAATTAATGGTATGGGTTTATTTTCATAGAGATTTTCATGCTTTTGTGATTGTGTTTTATACTTAGCTTTTTTTTTAAAAAGGAGAATATTTGTAAAAGCTTTTTATAGTCATGTGATCAAGTTTATATTTTATAATACTCTTATTAATATTAAGTTCATATTCATTTAGATTTCCTTAGTTTGAATTTCATTGTCTTTTATTGTTCCATGTGTATTTTCTTCTATTCATTCATCTATCCAATTTTGAAACATTGCAAGATGGTTTTGATTTCATAATACAATGTTAATTCTAGGAGTATTGTGCTCCCATATTCTGAGTTGTTTGATTTTGTTATTTTTTTCTCTCAACTGATTATTTGATCAAACTCTTTAAAGCGTTTCCCTGGCAAATTGGTTGCCATGGCAAGTGTAAATTTATTCGAGAAGTATTATTTTTCATAAGAATATTCCAAAAAAAGAGGGGAACATTTGTAAAAGTTTTCTTTATTTAAAAAAAAGTTTTCTTTGAGATTGTGTTGTGCTTTAACTTGTATTTAAATGTGTTCCGATTTTTCACAAAAGTAATTGTATACTTAGTAAAAAAAAAGGTATTATTTGAAATTGTTGCATAATTATATATTATATTCTGAGTCAAGATGTGCTCATTTATTATCCTCAATTTTAAAATCCATATGAGACTTGGATTATGGGAAGTTATCATTCAAGACATTAATTGCCTTTATTCTGAGTTATCAGATGCCAGTTGGCCAAGATGCCATCCAAACACAAGAGGAATACATGCAAGAGCAGACACTGAACTGTCATATGAGGGGAGACATGAAAGTCAAGGTATGGCCAAGGGAATGGCTTTTGACAAATGTTGAGGTTGGATTCTCTTGGTTTAATATTTTATTTTCTTTTTCCCCACAATACTGCACAGATGGCTGGAAGTTTTGATCCCACCCATCTCACTTCTACATCTGGCTTCTATGCTCCCTCCTATATGCCTGATGCCATGCACATCTCAATCCCATGCATCTGATTAAGTCTGACTCAGTTTCCTCCAATATGTTCGGTGGCATGGACATATATTCCACTTTAAGCCTGGCATACTGCATGGGCAGTATATATTGCTCAAGTGTCTGAATGCTCATATCCCAACATTTCTCTGTTCTTTTATGGTAACCTCCATAATTATCTCAGGTGTCATGATAAATACAGTATTGAATTTGGCCTTGACATCTGTTACCAATTATATTAGATTTTTAAATTTCTCATAATGGCATGAGGATAATTAGGCAGGTGATGCAAAAAGTGATGAAGCAAAGATAAAAATTATTTTAAAAAATTAATATCATAGCAATTGTCTTCTCAATTTACCCTCCATAAGGGGGGACTATAGTAATATTAATTTAAAATAATGTTTTAATTTTTGTTTTATTATATGTTTCATGTGTAACAACTAAGATTCTGAATTCCCTTAGACATGTTTTTGAGAACTTTCATTGTTTGATTTGATTATTGACAAAGCTATTTTAAAGTTGTGTTAAGCTCAATTTTGTAGGAAATTTTCCTGGCTGATTACCAGCATCTACACATCAACCCCTGAAAAGACTTCCATTCCACAACTACACCTAGAGGACATCTGAGAAAAGACTTTCAGAGACTTTAAATAAACAGTTTTGTTTTGTTTTTTTCTTTTTCTCTTTCTGTTATAATATACACTATCTGTAACATGTACTCTCTGCAGAGGCCCTCCCTTTGCAAGACTAATGTCAAAGCGCCGGTTCATGAGGACAAAAAACCGCCCCTCTGGACAAAACTTTCCTCTCTTCCTTTTCTATATTGTTATTAACATACTGTTAGTTAGCATAGGTTATTATATTCTGTTATTTTTGACTGTTTCATCAAGGAAACGCCCCATTTCTAGAGGAAACAAAGGGGGGACTGTAATGATTGGAATGACGCCACCTGCTGGAGACTTACTGTAGAAAAGCTGCGCCATGAGGCGACCGTCTCTGAGGGCAAGACCATGGGTCTTTTCTTTGGTGTCAGGAAGTGACGTTTGCTGGTGGGAAGAGGAAGGGGGAGCCGGGAGCTCTGTCTCTCTCTCTTTTCCTGGGGATACTGGTGGAGAGGGGAGCTAGAAATGCACCCTCCCTTTAATAGATAGGAATCTAGGCCTTTTCTTCTCTCTTTACCAAATTCTTTTTCTCCTTAATAAATGCTTAAAAGAATAACTCTTGCTAAAGCTTATAATTTATTGGCGACCACTCATTAGATATTTTAGATAGTTTAGCTAGAATTTTAGCCTTAACACCATACTCACAGGGACTAAACTAATTCGTTGATTTCCTGTTATATATGTCCATATGTACACACACATATGTGTATACATGTATGCATACAGACATAAGTATGTATTGATATAATAAAGTGGGAAGGATAAATGAAAATGGATACCTGTACAAAATCCTTGTAATATTTACACAAACAAAACAGATCCAGTATTTTAAAAATTAATCTTATAGTGAAAATTATTTTCCACAATTCACCTGAAAACTATCATCTCAAAAATTGGCTTGTATTTTGGGGTTTATGTTTTTTTTTTCCTTTTTGGGGGGCAATGAAGGTTAAGTGACTTGTCCAGGGTCACACAGCTAGTAACTGTCAAGTGTCTGAGGTCACATTTGAACTCAGGTCCTCCTGAATCCAGGGCCAGTGCCTTTATCCACTGTACCACTTACTGTAGCTGCCCCTGGGGTTTATGTTAACAGGCTTGTTCTGTTTCAGAATATGCTTGATTAATGCAAATACTTATGTATGAATATACATCGTTACTATCATGTTTTAAAAACTATATCTAGAAGAGTTGTGTAAAATTAACTCCACATTGTATAAACTCCAGAAATGCTTAAGTGTCTTTGAATCCTATGCAGACAACACTGGATTTCTGGGTTAATTTATCATTTATCCTTTCTAATAAAAGTCTTTGGCTATTTAGCTAGACTGTTGTATTTGTTCTGGCACACACATAGATGCATACTGAATATATCTGAATGGGAACAAATACTGTTTTGAGAAAGGTAATTAATAAAACAAAGTGGGTGAAGCACTTTGCCAAATAGAACTCATTTGAAAGTAAGCCTGGCATAGTGGATTACATGTGGCATTTGGAACCAGTGGTCCTGGGTTTAAATTTTGGCTCTGCCTCTGACACTTGTATGCATGACCTCAGCAAGTCTTTTTACCTATCTGGGCCTGGAAAAATGAGGCCTTTGTAAAATGAGGGCAGAGGTTGAACTTGGTTATGTCATGGGGTGCAGAGCACCCCAGAAGTTCTCTGGGGCACATCAAGGATTCTTCTCCTTGAGAAACTAAACCAGAGGACAGATATGCCTAGAGAGATAAGGGGAACCAAATCAGACAGAGCTAGCTTTGATCTCCACCCTTCTTCTGATTTCCCTTACCCCTGGGGAGATAAATTTGGGTGTGGTTGTGCCTTTGTGTGCTGAAGAGAAATCCATAGCCACCCCTCATCCAATTCCTCTAGCCACCACCAATGGGGGATGGTCCTCCCTCACTAAAGGAACTTTCTACAGCAAATGGTCACACCTGCCCCCTCCCCCTCAGTCCCCTATAAAAGTACCTGCTGGTCTCCTGCTTGAGTTGATTGGTACCTCTGAGCCACGTGCTTTGTGCCTATCTCCCCATGAGAAGTCCAAGGATTTCTTTCATGGTTTCCCTTCCCCCCCTTCCCTTCCCTTGCCCCTAAATAAACTACCATCTTATTCTAACTGCTTTTGTATGCAAGAGGGTGTAATTCTTTAAAGAGGAATTCCTAAGAACCCCAACTCCTAACCAAACCCTGCACCCCATTTTCCTCCATAACAGTTACCTCCAAGTTCACTTTCAACTTGAAAGTCTGTGTCCTATGTTGTATGTTTTGTTTTAATTAACATCTTATCAATAAATGTTTTCCCTTTATGTAAAGAGTATGGTGATATTTGTACTGTTATAGGACCATTATAAGGATCAAATGAAATAATGCACTTGAAAATGTAAAGCACTAAACAAATCATAGTTTTGGGCCAGATCTTCGAGTCAATCCTCCCTCTCCTCCCTCCTCCAATACAGATTAGAAAACTGAGACTGAAAAATGTCAAGGCACTTGCCCAACAGCACACAACTGGTAAGTATCTGAGGATTTGATTCCAGATGTTTGGAATGCTAGCACTCAGCCACCACACTATGAGTGAGGCCTCCCGGGCAGGACAAAACCCTAGGCAACTCTTGATGGAGTTTTCAAGTGGTCCTGACTCACTTATTAGTTGTTCCAGCTGGGTCTAAGTGAGAAAGACTAACTCAGAGCATTTAATAACTGTCTCCCTCCGAAGTTTCCTTTAGGCTTGCTAAGTGAAGGGAGGAGGAGGAGGAGGAGGAGGAGGAGGAGGAGGGGAGGAGGAGGAGGAGGAGGAGGAGGGGGAGGAGGAGGAGGAGGGGGAGGAGGAGGAGGAGGAGGAGGAGGAGGAGGAGGAGGAGGAGGAGGAGGAGGAGGAGGAGAGGGGGTGGGGCTCCCGGCAGTTCCCGGATGCCCCAGCTCAGTCCGCTGCCAGTCTGTGGTCCCAAAGACTGCTGGGGGAGGGGGTGTGGTAGGAATTGCGGAGGAGGGGTGCGGGGAGTATACCCCCCTCCAACACCCGGTTTCTCCCCGTCTCCTTGACCAGTTTCTGGCTTCCAGACAGTAACGTAAACCCCTCCTTCTCCTTACCGCCCCGAATCTCCCTTCCCCGCCGTCTCCCGCTCCCCTGGCACCCCATTCTCCTCTGGGAGGCACCCGCTGCTGAGTAGTTTATCGAGTTTATCGAGTGCAGCAAATTGTTAGCCTTCTCGGGGCCACAAGGATCTCAACTGATTCCCAAACTCTGAACTAAGCCAGTTTAGAGGCCAGGCATACGAGCGCCCGGCGGGCCGCCTTTGAAGCGGAGCCAGTGAGCCGGTCGTGGGGCGAAGCCAGCGTAGCGTGGGGTGCGCCCAGTGCCCGCGCTCATCAGACCCGCTGATGACCTGGAGGTGTCGGTCGGTCGATACAGTCGGGAGGACCTTGGCAGTGGAAGTCAGAATGTGCTAAACGGTGTGTAGCAACTCACCTGCAGAATTACCAGCCCTGAAAATGGAGGGCGCCCGAGCTTCCTCATCATACCTGGCAGCAGCAGGCTCTGCGCAAGCTTTCCCAGAGTGGGGGAAGCCACGCTCCCTGCAGCGACATGGCCTTCGGGCTGGGCGGGGATGAGAAGAAGGGCCGCCTCCCAGCACCCGAGAGCCCATTTATAGCTAAACAGTAAGAATACTTGGCTAAGATTACATAAAGTACTTTACAAACATCTCGTTTTAGCTTACAACTCTGTGAAGTCGGGAGCTTTTGTTCTCCCCATTTTGGAGATGGGTTAACTGAGGCTGAGAGCGTTTAAAGTGATTTACCTGAGACCACTGCAGCTAGCGTCTGAGGTTCTTGAATCTGGATTCACTGCTCTATTATATCTCACTGTCTCAACCTTGAGAGATCATGCAGAGGAATAATTGTTTTTCACTTATGTATATATAATGTGAATTTGTGTTTATATCTACATAATAATGCACAAAAGCGTGAATTATAACATTATCTTCTATCTACATACATATACATGCTCTCTCTCTCTCTTTCTTTTTCTCTTTGCCGGGCAATGAGGGTTAAGTGACTTGCCCCAGGGTCACACAGCTAGTAAGTGTCAAGTGTCTGAGGTTGCCCCAGGGTCACACAGCTAGTAAGTGTCAAGTGTCTGAGGTCGAATTTGAACTCAGGTCCTTCTGAATCCAGGGCCGGTGCTTTATTCACTGCGCCATCTAGCTGCCCCCCTTTATATGCTCTCTTAAACCCTTTCTTGATTCCCCCAGCTGTTAGTGCTTTCTTCCCCCAAATTACCTTGTATCTATTTTGTATATGTCTATTTCAATGATCATTTATTGATATCGCTAGCATTTTTAAGTGTCAAAAGTCTTAGTGCAGTTTTAGGCTTTAAAAGTTTTTAAAGTCATTAGTAGTTTTTTTTTTTGCGGGGCAATGGGGGTTAAGTGACTTGCCCAGGGTCACACAGCTAGTAAGTGTCAAGTGTCTGAGGCTGGATTTGAACTCAGGTACTCCTGAATCCAGGGTCGGTGCTTTATCCACTGTGCTATCTAGCCGCCCCCTCATTAGTAGTTTTTAAAACTAAGTTTCAAAACTCATTTGATCCTTAAAATAACTCTGGGAGGTAGGTGCTATTGTTATTATATCAATTTTTCAGGTGAGGAAATTGAAGAAGAGATATGTTAAGTGATTTGTCCAAAGTCACATAGCTAGTAAGTGTCTGAAGCCTGATTTGAACTGAAGTTTTCCTAAATCCAGGCCGGGTCAGGTACTCTATGCACTGAACTGTAGATGTACCTTTTTATTACCTCCTCCCTTTTCAGTTTTCTTGGGATCAATGCCAACATCCTTATTTTATAGATGATAAACTGAGACACAGAGATTAAGTGCCTTATCACTTAAGACAAGACCACTGTCACACAGCTAATAAGTATTAGAGGTGGCATTTGACCCCATAATTCTTGGCTCTAGGTTAATACCCTACTCCCAACACCAGTGGTATCAAACTCAAGTATAAATGAATGTCTTTAAATCTTACACAAGGATCTCTGAGGCTACATTTTGGCTTAGAAAACCACATATTAACATTATCAGTATTCTATTGCAATATTATTTATTTTGCCAAATATTTCCCAATTTTAATCTGGTGCCAGCCCCCGTGGAGGCCTGGTGTTTGACACCTTTGTTCTAGACTGTATTGCCTTTTTATGTCATATAACCTCCATCCAGAGAAGTGCTGTTTGCTTTTCACTCTGTATCCTAGCATCTCTTCTAGCATAGAGCTTTTACATGGTAGATACTCAATACTTGATTCTGTTTTATATATGTGTGTGTGTGTGTGTGTATAGTTTATAATACATACACATTCACAAACAGACACACACATAGATATATGTACATAAAATCATAAAAATACTAATGGGATTGATAGGTGAGAGACTATTTGTACCCTCATGTCAGGGATGAAGACATTTACTTAGATGCTTTTATTAGAAAGTTTTTGTTCTCTCAGCCTTTTAGGGTATTTGTATTAACTTAACTCCCATGTTATCTAGTATAGACTTATGTATTCAATGAATATTTTTTAATAATGATAAATGTTGTTGTTCACTTGTTTCAGTTAAGGCTGAGACCCTGTGACCCCATTTGGGGTTTTCTTGGGAAAGATACTGGAGTGAGTGGTTTGACATTTCCTTTTTCTGCTCATTTTACAGATGAGGAAACCAAGGTGAACAGGGTTAAGTGACTTGCCCAGGATCACACTGCTAGTAAGTATCTGAGCCTGGATTTGAATTAATGAAGATGAGTTTTCCTGATTCTAAGCACAGTACACTATGCACTGCACAAAAATAGTCTACATATAAAGACATTCTTCTGAAGGTAGAATCTTTTGAGTTTCAGAAAAACTTCCATCACAGTAGATGGGCAGCTGAAATTGATGTGATATTTCTGTCTATCAGACCCAATTTTATTTTGGCAGATCTTGTTCCATAACATCTCTTGCACTTATTACCTTCTTGACAATCATCATTATCACTTAATATCACCATTTAATAATCCCTTTCCAATCCATTCTCTAACCAGCTTCCAAAATTCTATTTTAATTTAATTTAATTTTTTTTGAGGCAATCAGTGTTAAGTGACTTACCTAGGGTCACACAATTAGTGTCTGAGGCTGGATTTGGAATCAGGTCCTCCTGACTCCAGGGCTAATGCTCTATCCATTATACCACCTAGCTGCCCTTCAAAGTGCTATTTTTAGAAAACTGGACTGACCATGTCATTCTTCAATGGCTCCCTATTGTTTTTACAGTGAAGTTTGAACTTCTCTGTTTAGCACTTAAACCCCTTCACAATCTGTCTCCAACCTCTTTCCAGACTGATCACATATAACTCCTTCCCCTCA